>NC_081425.1:30979029-31061313 GCF_949786415.1 Peromyscus eremicus
AAAAGTTGTATGGTTGGGCTGTTATACCAATCTCTCCACTGGAAGTCCCACCCTGTCACAGGACATGGCTACTTCAGGCTATACATCTACCATTGTGAAGAGTATAAGCTGGGGTCATCCTTGGGACTAGCTGGTATAGATTCTTGAGAGTTTTCATTGCACCAGGTTTCTACCCGACCCCGAAATGGCCCTTTTTCCAGTCATCTCTTTGAGCACTCACCCCTTCTTGTACTATCTCCCAACTCCATCCCTCATATTCCATCTCCATCTGCTATCAGACCACCCACAAAATCTCTTCTATTTCCCCATCCCCAGCGATCCACACATCCCACTTTGTGCCCTTCTTTTTACCTAGCCTCTCTGGAACAGTGGATTATAGTGTGAATAACCATTGCTTTATAGCTAATAACCATTTATAAGTGAGTATCTTCCATGTTTGTCTTTCTGACTCTGAATTACTTCACTCAGGGTGTTTTATTCTAGTTCCATCCATTTGCCTGCAGATTTCATGATGTCATTGTTTTTGACAGGTGAGTAATACTATATTACATAAATGTACCACATTTTCTTTATCCATTTTTAGCTCTTTTTTATTTATTTTTTTTCCTTTTACATATCAATCCCTGTTTCCCCTCCCTCCCCTTCTCCAACTCTTACCCCACTTCCTCTCATCCCACCCCCATCCCCTTGTCATAGATGGTAAGGCCTCCCTTGGGTAGTCAACACAGGTTGGCATACAAAGTTGAGGCAGGACCTAGTGTCCCCCCCACCATGGCCTGCATCATGGCTGAGTAAAGCATTGCACCATAGGGAATGGGCTCTAAAAAACCAGTTCATGTACCTGAGATAAATCCTAGTCTCATTCCCAAGGTACCCTCAAAAACATCAAGCCATGCAACTATCACCCATATTCAGAAGGACTAGTGCAGTCCCACACAAGCTCCCCAACTGTCAGTCCAGAGTCCATGAGCTCCCAATAGCCTGGTTAAGCTTGCTCTATGGTTTTTCCCATCATGATCCTGATTCCCCTTTCTCCTATAATCCCTCCTCCCTCTCTTCAACTGAACTCCAGGAGCTTGGCCAAGTGCTTGGCTCTGGGTTTCTGTATCTGCTTTCATCAGTCACTGGGTGTAGGTTCTATGATGACCATTAGAGTAGACACCAATCTGAGTACAGTGGAAGGCTAGTTCAAGCACCATGTCCACCATTGCTATGGCTCAACTGGACCTAACAGACATCTATAGAACATTTCACCCAAACACATAAGAATATACATTCTTCTCAGCATCTAATGGAACTTTCTCCAAAATCAACCACATATTTAATAACAAAACAAATCTCAATAGATACAAAAAAATGGAATAACCCCTGTATCTTATTGGATCACCATGGCTTAAAGTTAGAATTCAACAACAAAAATGCAGAAAGTCTACAAACTCATGGAAACTGAACAATGCTCAACTGAATCACCACTGGGTCAAGGAAGAAATAAAGAAATTAAAGGCTTCCTAGAATTCGAGGAAAATAAATACACAACATACCCAAACTTATGGGATAATCTTTATCCATTCTTAAGTTGAGGGACATCTAGGTTGTTTCCATTTTCGGGCTCTTACTAATAAGGCTGCTATGAACTTAGCTGATCAAGTGTCCTTGTGGTAGAATTGAGCATTCTTTGAGTATATGACCCAAAGTGGCATAGCTGGATCTTTAGGTAGATTGAGTCCCAATTTTCTGAGATACTTCCATATTGATTTCTAAAGTGACTGTACAAATTTTCACTCCCATCAGCAGTGGAGGAGTGTTCCCCTTACTCCACATTCTCTCTAGCTTAAGCTAGCATCAGTGTTTTTTTTATCTTAGCCAGTCTGACAGGTGTAAGATGGAATCTCAGAGTTATTTTGATTTGCATTTCCCTAATGGCTAAGGATGTTGAATATTTAAGTGGTTTTTCACCATTTGAGATTCTTCTGTTGAGAGTTCTCTGTTTAGATCTGTACCTCATTTTTACATTGGATTATTTGGTTTATTGATGTCTAGTTTCTTGAATTCTTTATATATTTTGGAGATCAGCCCTCTGTCAAATGGGGGATTGGTGAAGATCTTTTCCCATTCTATAGGCTGCTGTTTTGTCCTCCTGACAGTTTCATTTGCCTCACAGAGGCTTTTGAGTTTCATAAGGTCCCATTTATTAATTGTTGATTTTTTTTGCACTCAGATTGGTTTAATAAATATTTAAATGTTCAATAGCTAGGGAGGTAGAGATCAGGCAGGACTTGCAAACAAAAAGAGAACATGGGGAAGAAAGAAGAGTCCAAAGTCACTAGCCAGATGCAGAGAAAGCAGGAGATGAACTTGCTGTGCTGAAAAAAGGTACCACCACATGGTAGAGCATAGATAAGAAATATAGGTTAATTTAAGTTGTAAGAGCTAGTTAGCAACAAGCCTAAACTACCTGCCGAGTATTTATAATTAATAAGTCTCTATGTGGTTATTTGGGAAATTGTCAACTTTAGTATTTGTGCTACTAGTGTTCTATTTAGGAAGTTGTCTTCTGTGCCAATACGCTCAGTGTTTAGCTTTTCAGTTCACTTTGTTTGGTCAAACAGTTAAATCCTGAAACATTGCTGCTCCCATGTTACATGATGAATATCCCAATAAACTTAAAAAAACAAGTAATTAAATAATGCCTTTAAATGTTCTTAAAATATCATTTAAAATATGGTTTCATCATTTTCCATCATGTCTTCCATCCTCCAATCCTTCCCATGTCCACTCCTGCCAACTCCTCTCATATCTCCCTCCCCTTCAGTGACTCTCAAATGTATACCCTATCTTCCTTTGGTTATCACTTTTACATGTATATACAAAGATATAATTACTGCATTCTTAGTTAATTTAGTGTTGCTTCTATTTACAAGTTTCTGGCCTGACACTTAGTATTGAGTATCCAATTAGGGAACTTATCCTTGAGAAAGACTATTTCTTCTCCTCTCTAAAGCCTTTAGTTCCATGTAGTTCTTTGTCTAGGGATAGGGCCTTTTTCCATCTCCCTTATATATTTAGCTTGTCTATTGATGTTGTTATTGTTTAAGTTTTGTTTAGGTATCCAAATTGTTGATTTATCATGGGTGACTCTTCACTGTCATTTCTAGGAGACACTGTAATTTCTAAGTACAACAATAGGCTTTCTTGTACTTAGGTTCTTTCAATATTTTGGCTCTATTTGCCTTTAGTACAGCAATTATGTTTTGCACACACACACATATGTAAATGTATATAGATATAATTTTGCTGAACACCCCATCATCCACCTATCCATCTCTCCATTTTGACCAGTTGTGATTTTCTGAAATGGTCTCCACCTGTTGCAACAATAAGCTTTTTTCCGTGAGTGTTGAGAACTCTCTTATTTGTGGGTATAAGGTTAAGTTGGATAATGCAGTTAGGCATTTTTTCTGGTTGAGAAAGTTTGTGGTAGTAAATTATCCTCTAAGATCCACGATCATATGTGCCTCAGTGACTTTGAGTAGTTTCTAGTCTCAATCACATTTTTCAATTGCACCTTTATTTTAAATCAAGGTTTACTGGGACATAAAACCTTCAATGATGTCTCCATTGCATAAACAAAACAAAACAGAAACAGAAACAAAATCAAGTAACCACACATGCATACACACACACACACACACACACACACAGAGAGAGAGAGAGAGAGAGAGACAGAGAGAGAGAGAGAGAGAGAGAGAGAGACAGAGAGAGACAGAGAGAGAGAGAGAGAGAGAGAGAGAGAGAGAGAGAGAGAGAGAGCACTGAAGTTCTCATAATGTTCTGCAGACTTCTTACCATGGTGTTCTGTGCTTTCCCCAACCTGTCTTGTATGTTTCTGTCATATTTTTGGTTAAAAAAAAATCTCTTAGCTAAATTGTGTGGCTCACTCCTTCACTTGTCCAAGATACTATTGATGTCTTATATAGTTGAGGATGCCTTTCCCTTTCTCTGTTTCTAAGTCAAACCTTAGCTTCCTTTTAACTTTTATTCTCTATTTAGTAAGCATCATTCCATGATTTAATTTATATCAGTTATTTTGTTTGATTTACCAAATAAAATTTAGATTCAAAGGAATCAGACAGCTGATCTTACTTGCTTTTACATTCTTGGAATCTACAATTCTGCCTAGAATGTAGAAGATAGTCATATGTTAGTTATTTTAATGAATTAATGAAGATATTTCTCAAAGTAATACTCAGGCCATTATACATGTTTCCCATGAGTTTCCTCAGAAAATGTACTCAGAATGGCATTTTGTAGAATTAATGTTTGTTTTTAAAAGACAATAGGGAGGGCAATTCAAAATAACCTTTAAAATAAGGCAGATCTATCTTTCAAATGACTATACGTCGTATTATACAGGAAAAGTATCCATCTTGAGGAGTTCAAAGTAAAATATGATCAACTTTCTTTCTGACTTATTTAATGAGTATGGATCAGTAATTAGAAAAAATAATAAAAAAGATTATATTAATCTGTCTGTTAATCTATGTTCCAAGATATATACTGATTTTTAAAATGTATTATTTATTTTGTATGTGTGGATGTGAATGCATGTGTGGCAAGGCATGCAATTATAAAGGTCACAGACTTATTCATGGAAGTTGATAGTATCCTTCTACCAAGTAGTTTTCTGGGAATTGAACACAGGTCATCAAGGTAGACAGCAAGAACTTATAGTTACTGAGCTATCTTGCTGGCTTCCATTCCAATGGTAATTTTTGCTATTTAAAAAAATCAGTGACATAACTATGCATGAATACATCAATACTCTACACACTTATAGGTACTACATACCTATATATATTCACCTAAGTTCAGTATTAAAACCAAGCACATACACATGGGAGGCTAACATTCTATTACTGAAACCTACTCACTGCTTCTCTAATGATTTAAATATTATCAAACATAGGCAGAGAGAATAAAGATTCTCTCTTGCTAGCTTGCTCTCTTTCTATCGGCGCGTGTGTGCGTGTGTGTGTGTGTGTGTGTGTGTGTGTGTGTGTGTGTGTATGTGTTTTTCTCCACAAGAGAGATAAGTCCAGGACTAATGAGCAAGTACTGTAAGAAGTGATGGCAGATAATAGAAAGGAAGAGCAAGGGAGAAAGTGAGATGGATACAGAGGAAAACAAATACTAAGATATATTGCTAAGTTTACTTATGTGGACAGGAGTTGTTTGTACGAAAAACATAGCATGTCTTTTGGGTTCATGCGCAAAAAAAAAAAACCAACAACAGAGATTCAGAACTTTACATGTCAATCTAGATGTGTCCCTTCATTTTGGGAGTCTAAATTTGATTTTGTGATGTCAGGCCACGATGGATCCTTCCCTCATTGCTTCCCTCCAGTTTAACTTCTCAATAATATGTGGAAGATCTGACCTATCAAATTATGAATGAGGTCTCAACCCACTGGTTGCAATTAGAAGAAAAACAGAACAGTTTGCACATAAAGACAAATAGAGCAAAAGCCAATGCCAACTAGCAGGGTAGAGATTAGAGTAATAGAGAAGTAAGAGAAGGACCCTGAACTCTTGACGAGTACCAGAAGCTAGGATAAGTCAAGGAAAGCTCCTTTTCCAGAACCTCCAGAGAAGTACAGCCTTACTGACAACTTGATTTCAGAAGTTAACTTTCAAAATCAGGAGTAGGAATGGATACATTTCTTTTGTTTTAAGCCACCCAGACAGTAGTATTGTGTTACAAACAGCCCCAGGAAACATATAAATTCTTTATTGTACTGTCTGGCAGTGGATTTATATTATCAACTTTCATTAACTTAACACAAAACCTCATCTGTGGACAAAGTTCTTATCAGGCATGAAACATAGTTGTAAGCTGAGGAAAAGACATCTGTGCAAACCCAAGGCCGCCTGCCTGTATGCCCTCTGGATTGTTCTGATAGTCCGATTCTGGGAAGTACCAATTTCTATTCTTTGCCAATACAGAGGTTGCTTCTCCATTGTCCTGATGGTTTCAGGATTAGAAATGCCAGGATGATGATGGTCTTGTTACTGCCTGACAGCTGCAGTTGACCAGTTGCTCCAACAGCATGCTTAAAATGTTTTTCTTTACTCAGGACTTACTCACTTGTCAGTAGCTAATTTTCGTATAAAAGGTTGTTGACTGCTGCTGAAGACATGAGTTTGTTTCTCATCTGAGGTGTATCCCTCCAATCAGACTTTTCTAATCCCTCTATCTAACATAGATGCATTTGCTTTATTTATCTGGTGAGCCATGCAACAACATTCAGAACATCCTGAGTATGGTACTAGAGATGTTTGTAAAGCATTGACCTAAGAGTTAAACTTCATTAAAGAAAATGATTTGTAAGTTTGAAGTCATTAAATAAAACTACATGTATCTCCACATACACAGGTGCGTTTCTAAAATAAGAATCAAATATAGATGTTTTTCCTAGCACTTTCTTAAGTTATGTTTGGAAAGATTCTAAGATAGACTAAAGCATTTCTAGCCATTCTTTGGAATGTATCATATATTATCCATTCCCTATGAGTATAGCCCTAACCTTTATGTATTACAGTGGTGTCTGGTTTAATCCTGTGATGTAAGCAGAAGAAAAAATATAGTGTGATTGTGTACAAAAGCAGTGATAGGGAAAAACTGAAGAAAAATTTCACCTGAAAAAAAAAAAAAAAAACTAGATGATGGGTTAAAGCAGTAAACCCCAGACAGGACAAAGTGGAATCATATTTAGGTAGGGAGGAATGAGTGTATCTTAGATAAAGCTTTTTAGGGACCTTGTTTTGAGTGTGTGCCTCATAATTTTTCTGATTCACTAAAGGCATATTCCATTCTAGGAATCACATGTCTGCAAATGCCTTTTAGTCAGTCGAGCATTGTTCTTAATGGAAGGAAATGGTACAGGAAATCCTATTTTTTTTTTGCATAGGAGGAAAAGTACAAGTATACAACCTCTCCCCCATTCCCCCCTAAAAGAAGGTAAAACGTAAAAGCTCCTATTAGAGCACAGTGGAAAGAGAAGATGCCCTCCAAAACAAGTGATCACAAATAGTATGAACCACCAGAGCCAATTTACTGAATTCATTTCTCTGTTGACCTCATACTATCATTAACAAATGAACTAGATTTGAGCTGAAAGCACCAATCAGATTTGCCAAGCTCATCATTCAGAAATTCTTATATTTTAAGCATTTTATAAGAAGGCGCTGTCATCTTCACACATGCTTTAAATCCACAAACCAGCCATGTGTATTATCTTTATGCTTTCCTTTTTTCTTCTTTAGACTAAAATGATAAGAGTAAACACCCTCAGAAAACAGTTCATCACATGACTCATGGGAAACGTCAAAGCCTTGCATGTTGTGCAGCAAAGAAGAAGGCAGGGTAGGCTATTTTTGTGTTCACCAGAGAGACACATATCTTTTGAATTTTTCCACTTATCATTTCTTATATTCTATCTATTGGGATATTAAATTCATATATAATAAACATGAACAGCAGTCATTTTACATGAAACTAATTATGTTGGGTAGAGACCCAGAGGACAGATTCTCCCTGACACAGTATTTTCAGTTCCATTTACTTGTAATTCGCTGTGCACACTACTAACATCTCAGTGGAGACCTTTGCATAGCTCTGATTTACATTTCTCAGCTTGCCAGGCTTTGTTTTTTTTTTTTTAATGTTATTGTTACTTATTTAATCTATTTGGGAGACTTTGTAAAGAATGCTTCTCAGTTTTATAGCTGATAAAGGGAATCAAAACTTAAAATGATAATTTAGATAGTCTGGAAATAATAACTGATTTTACAGTTCATTAATTCAACTGATAAACACAATACAGTAAAATTGATGCAAACAGAACTCTGTGATAGGCTGAGGAAGGAAGTGCATCATTACATTGGTGGAAAAGACACACATTATCAAATATAATTTAAATAAGATAGAAACTTAGCGGTAAAAATAATTAACAATGAATTAAGTGGCCACTTAAAATTTTTACTTCGGTTATGATATCAGAGAGGCATTGTCTGCAAAGGATGTAATACTAATATGACGTCAGATGATATGAATCTCTTTGCTTAGGATTAAATTTTGCCTTTTATAATCAACTATGCAGAGTGTTCATGTGTACTTTTATTTATTTATTTATTTATTTATTTATTTATTTATTTATTTATTTGGTTTTTCGAGACAGGGTTTCTCTGTGTAGCTTTGCACCTTTTCTGGAACTCACTTTGTAGCCCAGGCTGGCCTCGAACTCACAGAGATCCACCTGCCTCTGCCTCCCGAGTGCTGGGATTAAAGGCATGCGCCACCACCGCCCGGCCATGTGTACTTTTAATTATGTGTTTATTTGTGCTAGAAGGTGACAGATAATGCAAGTGATATTTAACCTATTTTTAGCATTTAAAGATGTCAGTAACATTATAGCTTTTAATATTTAAATATTTCTATAGTTTTTAATGAAAATAATATTTTTATCTAGAAAATTTAATAAGTCATAAAACAATTTCCCCCAGATTGTGCTCTTGAATTGAGTATATTTTGCAAAATACTAACATTTATTTTTCTTAAGCAAAATAGTTAATATATATATATATATATGTGTGTGTGTGTGTGTGTGTATGTGTGTGTTTGCGTGTGTATGTGTGTGCCTGTGTGTATCATGATTTGAATAAAAGAAGCATATTAGATAATTTCTACATTTTATTGCTTTACTATCATGTAAGTCTTTAACAGTTTCAATGTAATGGAATAAATATAACTAAATAGTAATATATTTTATTTAATAATCTTATGTTGTTTTATGATCTTATTTTATTTTAATAAGATAAAATTTTAAAAGCGTTCTTATAATTGCATATGATTCTGAAGGTACAACCTATGCTCTTATAAAACTGAAAAAGAAAACAATAAAAGAAGCATTTTTTTATTTTCTTTGCCCAGGAATAAAAGTTTATAAATCATTTTTCAAATGCCACTAGAATGAAATGTCATATGTGAGCTAGACCAGGAAGTAGTTATATAATCATTTCTACACAATTAAAAAACACAGTTTCTGACTCAGGCTTTTACTCTTTTTAAATGAACATTTAATAGCATAAAATAAATTTGTTTTGAAGGTTAACTGTACAGACTACTGAACTCTTACAGTACACAAAAAGAGCTTAAAGATAGCCGCTGTGCTGGCTTTAGAATTAATATAATGTGACGATGGGACTGACAGACCCAGTGAATCACTGGCCACTCTGAGTTAATGCTCCAAGTGACTAAAAAGAAACTGCCAAGGTCAGGACTCAGTGCTATTTCTGCTGGATGTTATTCTGTATACAGCAGCTACTTTCTCCTTTTGCTTCCCAAGGAGCTGGTGTGCTGCAGGCCCTTAGGATGAATCTGCCAGATTTAATAACAGTCAAGCCCACTCTTAAGTAAATGTCTCCAGAAAGAGAAGCGATTGGAAAACTTAGAGGTTAGATTCCTTCAATAGTGGTCGAGAACAGAAAGCATGCCTTTCTCATCTCATTTGAGAACGAAGGTAGCAAAGAAAAGTAGAGATGTCCTCTTTGCAACTGTGGGATCATCCCAAACCTATGGGAATCATCCAAGAGAAAGAAAAAAAAAGCCCTGGGAAAAAAAGGAATGTGGGTGGAAGCAAGAAGTATCTTTGACTGAATATTCATTGGGAAAGACTGAGTTTTACCTTGACCCACTTATACAGCACATAGTTTACTGCTCTGATATTCAAAGTGAAATATTTTATAAAGCTGTAATGTTGAAGGGAATGTAGGAGACAAAGACATTAAGAACTCCATATGAGGGCTTTGTCAGTTTATACAACAATAATTTTGCCATGTTACTACTTTTTCCCTAGTTTAGTATCAGGTAGTGTATTTTTTGGCTCTTGCTTAGATTTTAACTTAAAATATTTTTAAGTGAAAAGTATGGTACTTCATGAATTTAGGAAGGGGATAAATACAATTTTAATATTTCATCAAAATTAATTGAATTTTTAAACTTCCTGAGATTGTTAATTAGAAAACATCTTGACCTTCTCAATTAAGATACTACCCCACTTCCTGCCATTATCTTCAAAGTTACCATTTACATTTTAGAAACTTTAATCCAACATAATTATTCATTTAATTGCCTGACTGTGGTAGATATAAATAACTATCAATCACAAAATTAAGTACAGTTGCCATTTGTGGCTTACAAGATATGCATGACTTAATTCAAAAGCAAAATCACAGGCATCTGAAGAAGTAAGCATTATCTATTTATGCTTTATGTGCAAAGAATCACCACAATATTAGCATTGGGACATGACTTTGAGAGAGAGTTCCTCTTCAGAAGGCAATGCCCATTTGGGTAGTTATCTGATAAGTATCCACTTTCAACTCCTGTGGGAGATGGATGCTTCACTTCTGAAAGGGATGGAGTGAGTCTCCATGTCACTGAAAAACTTCTCCTTTTACTTTGTCCAAAGTATATTCCATATATTCCAAGTACTTCTTCCCAATTTAGTTGCCACCATTCTAGTCAAAGTTATTATCACTTCTGACCTGATATATTATAAGGGTTCTTCATGGTTCTTTGCTCATTCCTTTTTGCTATCCTACATAGAAAATTAAGCTAGCAAATGCCAAATAACTTTCTAACATGTACCTTAAAAACAGCCTTCAATATGTTCTCTTTTTTCTTAGGTTAAATAAGTCCAAGATATTTATACATCCAGTCCTGGCATTTGCTTTCTTTATCACTAAGTGATTGTACTTTTCTTATCCTTTGGCTCAATTCTGTTTCCAACTAAATGGCTTTTTACATGTTTATTCAACAGATCTTGAGGTCTTCATATTAGTAACTTTACATGGTATGTTTATTCATTCCAAGACATTCTCAAATTTTACTTCCTTACCTTTCTCTTTGCATAGGATATGCTGGTCAGTCTTTGACAATCCATTTAACTATTTCTCTCAGATTGGCTTTGATTTTCAGGACATCATTGTCTTCAATATTACAGCACAAAAGATGTGCCATGGGAGAAAAAAATTCCTGAAACATTATAAGTTAAAATATTAACTTATATTGTTCTTGAACTCAGCATCTGATAATGTGTCAACACAAGGTATATTATAAATATACATTTGTAAATAAGTACATATTCTGAAAGTAATGCATTTGAGCTTTAGAATCCTTCAAGTAATATTTTTATCCTCACACATTCTGGAAAGAAAATGATGACAACTGTCTGATATAATGAGATTACATATGTGTAACTATTGGTGAAATTGTTAAGGCCATTCCACGTAGTTAAAAGGGAGGTTTATTTAGTGGTGTAACTTACAAATGAAGGGATAGGTAGGTTTCAGGGTCTGGGAAAGACATAGCGCAGTCCGGCAGTGTTCTCTGGAGAACTCTTCTCAGTCTACCTCTAGCATCCAGGGTCCAGGAACAAAGCAAGGTGCGCATCCAGATCTCAGGTCTTCAGGGTCCTCTCTTGGCCCCGCCTTGTAGGCGTGACAGTTACTGAAGCCTCAGTGGAGGTTGGAACTTCCAGATCAAAGCTGGAATGGCTACCCACTGCAAGTAACTGTGATTTATACACTGTATGAGAGCCTCCTCAACACCAGGGAAGAAACCCTGGTTGTCATAACCAGAGAAATGGACACAGAAAAACTTCCAACTACAAGGACGTTCATTTCTAGGATCTCCTTATTGAAAGGCAACAATGCTGCTTAAGGCCATGAACTGTAGAGGAAAGCCTTATCATAATGAAATAGTAAAGATAAATATTTTTGTTGTTGTCATTTTTAAGCCAGAGAATATTGTCCATGACAATATTAGAAATCAATAGTCATATCATCCTTTCAATTGCTTTTTTGGTAGGTTCAAAAGGACAGAGAAGGAGAGTTAAAGGTGAGAATATGGCAGAGAAAAAGAAAGAGGTAGAGGAGGAAGAAGGTAAAAGAAGATGAGAAGTGTGAAGAAGAAATAGAAAAGAACAGAGAAAGAAGGAAAAGAGCAATCAAAGTAAGTAGACTCATAACAGAGCCCTCATGTGCATATTGTAAGGTTCTTAACAATGAACACTTGCCTTATTTTATTAAATTCTCATAGGCTTTACTCTTAAACGGTCTAAGCTACTTTCCCATGAGTGCCATTCTGACAGATTTTAAGACTGTCATTTTCAACACAGTTTGTATATGTTCATACCCCAGTCCTCCTGTATTCCCAGTTGTGTTTCCTACTGGGAATAACTTCTGTAAATACTGCTTCTGTCTGATCCTGTGAATCAAGTGATACTACACATGGGGTTAAAGATTGTATTTCTCATCAGTTGATAACTCTGTTGGATAGGTTAAAGTTTGTATTCTTCTTGTGTCTTTAAATTCATAGATATTATTATTGCTCATATATTGAAAATATATCTCAATTAAAATCTCCTTTAGCTACAAAATTGGAATCTCTTTTCATTAAACATTGAAAAATATTTGGTTTATTCCATGTTTGACACAATCAAGCATAGCCTATTCTCATGCATTTTACAGTATTTATCCAAAAGCAAATTTATGAAATCTAAATGTTATGCTTTATGTATCTTATATTATGAAAACCATGCCTAGTACTGGAAACCTGTACAACTGCTTAGTGCTAGTGAAGTCACTATTATTGGAGAAGAATCTGCAACCACTAATTTAATAAACCAGTTTACTTTACCAACAATCCCTAAATATTTGTGTTTATATCCACAGATAAATATTCACTTAACAAGGAACTTCTTATTGAAATATATAGAGATGACTACAGAAAACCATAATCAATTGAAGTGCAGAATTGTGGAGCCTATTCCCAATGGACACATCTACAAAACATTCCTGCAACTAAAACTTAGGAAACATTAATGAAGAAGGAACAGGAAAATGTAAGACTCGAAGAATTAGAGAATTTGTTGTAGGGTTGTGTCTTCTAGTAATGGTAAAACCTATCCACATAAAGTCTCAGCAACATGACTGCCCAAACATGAGATGAAGAAGGGCACCACCAATGAACATGCTACAGGAAACAGGGAAAAACTCACGAGGCCTCAACTCTACACCACAAACTATAGGCAACTGGGAACAGGAGAAGTAGTCACCAACAGGGGAGAACACACCAACTGGTTGTACAGTTCCAAAAGGTCAACTCAGAAAACATGTATACAAGTCACATTATATGATTGGGGAAGGTAATAAGTAAGAATCATAAATGCATGTAATGAATTCAGAGAAGAGTGGGGAGGGGTATAGGGGAGATACTGAAAGAGGATCAGAAGGGAGAATAATTCAAACTATGTCACAATTTTGAGACAATAAATCTAATCAAAATATATCTGTAGTTTATCATTTTCAACAGTGTGAAGTCAATTTAAAACAATAAAAATAAACAATTTTTCCTTTTACTTAGTAAATGGTTTGATTGTTTTACTCATTTTTCCTAGCAGTATACATTGTTCCATGACTAATAATCTGCTTATGCTTTTCGAATATATCACTTGATTTTCATTTTAACACATCCATCATTTTCTTTAAATTGTACATTTTTAAATGCCATCCCTTATGCCACCATACAGCTTGGTTCTACGTAAGAGTATATTCAACACTGTTTAATATCATTTAATATTGACCTTATGATTTAACCTAAGGTAATTATTTTGTTTCATTTTAATGTTTTTTTTACTGAAATAGAATTATGTCATTCCTCCCATTTCCTCCATCTAGAACCTCCTAGCTAGCCTTCCTAAAATCCCTCTCAATTCCCTAATCTCAAGTTGAGAGCCTCTTTTTCCATGATTATATTTTCATGGTGTATGTAACCAAATATGAGAATAAATTTATATATATATAATATATAAATTTATATATATTATATATATATATAAACTACTGAGTCTAATTTTGTTGTTTGTGTGCATATGGTTTCAAGGATAACTATTTTTAAATCTGAATATTTTGAACATTTATATTTAACCAAATTTCCTTAGTATGCCTTTAAGAATGTTCTGTATATTATTCTCTGTTTATTACACTGTGCTTCATGAAAAAGGCACTTAAAGGTAAGGCATTACATTTCTCATGGAAAATATCTTTATTCCAAAGCTTAACATACGGATGGAAATCAAAATGAATTAACAAAAACATCATCATCTAAAAGTCAAAGACTTATTGCTTATGTTCACACTGCCTGTAGGACGGAATCAGAGAAGCATATGAAATGGAAATACTCCAGGGACAGTGTGCAGCCAGACTTATCCACAGCAATACACCCTGAAGTACATACAGCTCTGATGATAGAAGAGACAAGAAGCAAAGACAGACAAGGAGAACAGCCAAATATAGTACTGACAAGATTACTTGAAATTCTTTGATAATTAAATGACTGCGGAACCCATTCCCCAAAGTGTGATCATCAGAGTTAGAATGAAAGAGATTGCAAACAGAAAAAGAAATCATTAATGCTATACATGATTATGGAGAAGCTGAGAAGATGTTAAATCTTGACAGCAGTCACACCATCAGTGGTGGCAGCAGCTGGAAAGTGTCCATGGTAAGAACTAGAAAGCAGCCTTTTTCTAATTACGTTAGACATCTACCAGACTAAAGACACTATTGCCCATTTAAAAACCAGACATTTTGATTTGTGAAATCATGTATATGAATAGTTCTGCAAACAACTGACACATTATTTTGTGAATTTTATAAAATTACACAAAATTGAGACGAACAGTATAGTACCAGTTTATCTGACTGTTTTAATGAAAATAGCAGTGGGATATTAGGAATATGTAAAGGACATCTTTGTGACACTAAATTAATAGATGATTATATCAATCACAAGGCAGTGGAACAATAAACAGACTTCAAAGTTAAGTAGAACTTGGTCTCAAAGAATTTGCATGGAAAATAAAAATGAGTAATTTTTGTACTGATTGAAAAAATGTTTAATTTGACTATCTTTAAGATTTGAGAATCTAGAAAGCAGTATGCAAGGATCTGAGGTTTTACGTGTAACATGCTCACCTAATAGCTTATCTCCCCTGTGATCAGCACTCATGTGCATGGATAAGATTTGGTTCTAAATCTATGTTAAGTGTATCCATTCATGAAATAATTTTAAGTAAATTAAATTGACCAGATTGAAAAGAATAACTAAAATATATCATAAATTTTCATCAGTTTTACCATAATTAACCTCAAAGAAATTAAATAAGAAACAGAGAACCCACAAGGTGATCTAAATGCAACTTTATGAAGTATACGATGTTAGTGAAAAAAAAAACTTGAAAATGATAACTGTGCAGAGATTTTATGTCAGACTGAGTAGAATTTACCTTAACTTCCAATATCTCTAAGTAGAAGAAGCGTTAATAAGCATGAACTATGTTCCAAAAATAAAATGACGTTTAGAATTAGATATATTGTAAGTAAAATTAGCATGGTTTCTTACAGTGAGTCTCTCACAATCTTAGCAGACTATAGAATCTGTAAATCTAACTTGATATTTGCCACTTTGGCCTTTGAATAACTGCTGGAGTTAAGAACTTGCTTTAATGAATTATTTGAACACATTTACTTGTGACTTCTCAGAATACTATTGCAGCCAGAATGCCTTGTATTAGGAATATATGTTGAAACTTTAAAAAGTCTATTTATAAAATGCAAATGAAATAAAAATATTTCCCACTCTTTCCTGTTAGAGTTAATAGAAAATGCAAAGTGAGTTCAACAACAAAAACAAATACCCTCAAAATTTGAGAGGAAAAAGAATATGGAATGATAAATGAATTAATAAGCAAATTCACCTATTTTGCTGAATGTTTATTATTTGCCCTGTTGATGACATTTTATTTAGACATCCTCAGTTTAAGCAAAGTAAAACTTTATTTGACTGTGTGCACATTTAGAGCTATGAAAAAACACTTTTTCCACAAAGCAAAGTTTGCTTTCAAATAATTTTATGTGATTTTAAACACAACTGTCTGATTCTAAATAAATAAATCAAAATTAATAAAACACTATTTCAGACTGCACAGAAATAATCCAGTTGCAACACAGTTTAATTCTACCTACAAATGCGGTTTAAAGAGCTATGTTTAAGCCGGGCGGTGGTGGCGCACGCCTTTAATCCCAGCACTCGGGAGGCAGAGCCAGGTGGATCTCTGTGAGTTCGAGGCCAGCCTGGGCTACCAAGTGAGTTCCAGGAAAGGCGCAAAGCTACACAGAGAAACCCTGTCTCGAAAAACCAAAAAAAAAAAAAAAAAAAAAAAAAAAAAAAAAAAAAAAAAAAAAAAAAAAAAAAAAAAAAGAGCTATGTTTAAACAAGTACTTGTAAATATGAAACAAATCATACATTTCAGAGGTGGCCTCCAGTTCAAACTGTCCTTGCTACCTTTATGAATACAATTTTATTGTGCCTTTAGAATCATCTATTAGTGAAAAGTAAGGGCTAAAATAAATAAATTAATATATATTATACATGAATTTATATATGTACATATAAAATCACAAAAGAACTGGTTCAAGCTACTTTGTTTTCACTTGTCTACTCTCTAATCTTTTGCTTAGATGCCATCGTAAAATTCCTTACAATATGTGTGAGGGTGGAGAGGCATTTTGACTAATTTCTGGTCAACATTAACAGGCAAATTTCTCCCTGTAGTTTTCCTCTGGTATATCTACTCTACTTGACATGTGGAAGTCAAGCTTTAAAAATCAATCTAAGCAACTAATAAATTAATTTCTCCGTAAGCCCTCATTACCTCAACACAAGGAATTTCTTTGTTTCAAAGAGCAGGTTTAACAGCGACATTTTAATACAACCTTATAAAATGATATGCATATTACTTAAGACATCTTACGCTACAAATGTCAGAAAATGAACTCAACCCCAGCTTAATCAAGAGTGACTTTATTGGCTAAGAGTACATTCTGAATTATTTTAATTAATATGTGCATATACATTATATCTTGCCAACATGCATGGAAAGGATATAATACATGTTGATTTCTAAAGACTACAAAAGAATATTTACTTCTTTATCTGGGCTTCCTTTTGACTATTTGCTTTATCATCTCCTTGTGCAAACTGGTTACATTGAGGTAAGTGGAGTTAGAACACTTCTAATTTCAATTCACTGAAAGAAACATTAGTCTCTCTGTTTCTTTTCCACCTTCCCTTCTTTACTTTCTTGTTTCCTTTCTTCTCTCTCCTACCACTCTCCTTTCTTGTCTCCCTCTTTTCTTTTATTCTTCTGTGTGCTTTTTCTCTATCTTTCTCCAAAAACAACTTTCTCATGACTTTGTACCTATCATACATAGAGAAGATTTTCAATGGTAGAAACAAAACAAATCAAACTGACAGGGAATGTTAAGAAAGAGAAGTGAGTGTGGGATGACTCATCCCTAACAGGCTTGAGAGCCAGAGGGCCCAAACAAGTAAAAAAGATACTTTCTGAGAGCCAGCCTGGGTCTGCCTAAGGGTCTTAGCAACAGCAGCTGAAACATGATCTGGAGATGACCTAGACCAATGAGGGACAGCTATGTCACACCAGCTGATGCATATTCATCAGACCTCCCCCAAGGGTGGGGTGTAGTGTATATAAGGCTTGCCTCCTCCTAAATAAACTGAGCTTGTTGTTTCCACATTCTCCTGGAGTCTATGTGGTTTGACTCTACGCCTACTTGGCCCCCACCCCCAAAGGGAACAACAGCAAGGACCCTGCTACAAGTGAGGATCTCTCTCTCTCTCTCTCTCTCTCTCTCTCTCTCTCTCTCTCTCTCTCTCTCTCTCTCTCTCTCTCTCTCTCTTAAAAAGAGAGTACAGATTTTACAAGCTTGCAATCCCACCAACAGTGGAGGAGTATTCCCTTTGCTCTCCAACATTGACTGTCATTAGTGTTTTTGATCATAGCCATTCTGACAGGTGTAAGGTGGTAACTCAGAGTCGTTTTGATTTGCATTTCTCTGATGATTAAGGATGTTGAGTATTTCTCTAAATGTCTTTCAGCATTTCTTAAATGTCTTGTGATTCTTGTTTTGTGAATTCTCTATTTAGCTCTTTATCCCATTTTTAAATTGGACTGTTCAGTATTTTGATGTCTAGTTTCTTGAGTTTTTTATATACTGTGGAGATAAATCCTCTGTCAGATGTGGGGTTGGTAAAGATCTTTTCCCATTCTGTAGGCTTTCTTTTTGTCAACCACTGTGAAAATCAGTATGGCGGTTTCTCAGAAAATTAAGAATCGAACTACCTCAAGACCCAGCAATACCACTCGGGCATATACCCAAGGAATGCTGAGTCATACCACAAAGATACATGCTCAACTATGTTCATAGCAGAACTATTTGTAATAGCCAGAACCTGGAAACAACCTAGATGCCCGTCAACTGAAGAATGGATTAAGAAAATGTGGTACATATACACAATGGAGTACTACTCAGCAGAGAAAAACAATGACAGCATGAAATTTTCAGGCAAATGGATGGAACTAGAAAAAATCATCCTGAGTGAGGTAACCCAACCAAACCCAGAAGGACAAACATAGTTTGTACTCACTCATAAGTGGATTCTAGATATAAAGTAAAGAACAATCAGACTACAACCCACAGAACCATGGAGGATATATATATATATATATATATATATATATATATATATATATATATATATAGCATGGGGGCCCCTAGGATAACTGTGGCTTATAATAAGTTTTGGTTTTACTCAATTACTGAGCAAGCCTCAATTAAACATTTCACTATTAAAATAAGAATTTATACTGTATCAAGCTGATAATAGAAAAATAAATAAATTAATTAATTAAAAAAATAAAAAATAAAAAAGAGAAGAAAAATTTGAACTATTAAAAAAAAAAACCAAACAAACATATTTTACTAAAGTGAAAAGAGGGGGACTAGAGACTCATCATTCCTCTCCACATTCTATTCTTTCCCTTGTTTTATATATTTTAAATTTTTTATCAGTAGATTCTGCTGGAGTATCTGCTGCAGATAAGCACTGAAGGGACTCCTGTTGCAAATCACCCTCTGGAGCAATGGAAGGATCTTTCTACTGGCACTTGGAGGAGACACGATCTGGTGTGGGCCCGGGGTTCTGTTTATGTCTTTCCTCAGGACAATGAAGTTTCTCTTTGGATTCCTGAGTGCTGTGTGTGTGTGCCCTGTGGCTGCTGCTGAAGCCCCACATGGCAGAGACCTATTGGGTCTTCATGAAAAACTCTCCCCTTCTGATGCCAATGGGGATTGAGAGTCCAATATGGCCAGTTTTGGCAAGCATTAAAGTAAGCCTAGGAACTGTAGCCATGTGGTTGGATTCTCCAGAAGATAATGTATGGTAACTACTTTTTCAAGTATGTTTGAGAACGTGTCACCCAGACTCCTCGGAAATTAAGGATAACCCTGAAGGTCACTGACCTCCATTTGTTAACAGTAGCATGCCAGCTAAGCCTTTTCATTTTCACAATCCTCTTGAAGCTGGTATAGTACCTACTTTTCAGGAGTGGCTCTGTGCAACATTTATTGGCTTCCTGAAATTCATTTAGCACCCCCTTTGAAGATACCTTAAAATTTATGAGCCTGAATGTAGCCATTATAAGACTATTAGTTATGCTCCTTATGAGCTGCCTGTTTTTTATTTATGGTTCTTAGTTGTTCTTTTACAGAGCTGCCAGCTTAAGTTGTGCTGGGATCAAGAAAAATGGGCCTTGGAGGTTCGTGTTTCTGGAGTTGTATCCATGCCAGTGGATGCCCACATGCTCCAGAACAGAATTTGACATTGCTGCTGCCATTGTTGCTGTTATAGCAGTGGCAACCACTGTTGCTACTATTTCTGAGATTACCATTTCATAATTACTTACTACAGCTAGCACAGTGGAGACCCTGGCAGCAAAAGTAGTTACCACAGTTAGTTAGTCTTTAATTCTATTGGGCATTATAAATTTAATTCAGTAGTAGTTATATACATTTTGATTGGCTTTGAAAATTATAAATTTATAAACTCAAGTTCCATTTGCTTTTGGGATACCATCTTACAAGGACTCCAATTTGCAGTAAAGCTCATTAAGGAAGGGAATGGCTCAGTTGCCTTTAGCCTACTGTCTATGGGTGGGTTAGGAATTTTGTTGGTCTTTTCTGTGTTGAACACACAGATTGCAAGCCCAGCACCACTTTGAGATCTTTGGCAGCAGTTAACTCTACAGCTCACACACAATTGAACCTGTATGATAATGAGTATTCAGAGACAGGTAATTCCTGGTGGGTGCTCACCAACCTAGGACAGAGTGCCTGTGTGGCCTGGGCAGGCGTCTCCATGACGGGTAAGGTGACCTGTTAAGTCAGAAGTTCATTTTTTAGTAAAAAGGGGACCTGTAGGGTTCTGGCCCCCATTTTGGGTAACTGTTGCCTTGCTTGCTGACCTTGACCTTGATATCCTCCCTATGCTAATTCCCTCCCAGGTTTCACCCTCCTGAATGCTTAAGGGAAGATCCTTGTCTGTGTATCCTGCATAATGGGCGTTAACAGCTTAGATGAGAACTTCTGCCCTCCGGGGTTCTCTCATTGTGCTGTAAGCCTGTATTTAAGACCTCCTCCCTCTTTCAATAAATGGCATTCTGCATTAAAAAAAAAAAAGAGTAGAGAGATTTAAACATTCTAAAATCCAAAACATTCTGTGTACAGATATCACATCACATGGAGATCATGCTACACCTAACCTTTTGTGTAAGATTACAATTGAAATACATTGAAATTATATTCTAAATTGTTCTATAAATAAAGCATGAATAAAATATACATGGCCCCTAGTGCTGAGCTCCCACTCCCAAGATATAATTTTATATATTCAAATATTTCAAAAATCTAAAATGCTTCAAACTTTGTTGAGAACTGTGGAACAATTTGAGTAGAGTTAAAAAAGAATCATGCCATCTGCCTGGTGATCAAGGCAAGGGTTTATCTCAGATAGGCAGATTCAGGCAGTCATGTATTAAGGAAGTCAGATATAGGAGGCAATGGAGGTGTTACTGGAGCTGCCACTATAGGGAGAGCGATGGAAATTCTAGGAAGGAAGAGAAATAAATCAGGTTTCCTTGTCTAGGAAGGGAAAGAAAAAAATTCTAGGACAGGAAAGAAAAAAGGCTAGGAAGGAAAAAGAAAAAAAGTTTCTCACCAGTGCTTTTCACTAACTAAATTCAGTCTGTTTTAGTGACTTAACTGACTGAAAGAAGCACTTGTGAGGTAAGAAACTGTATCAAATGAGCAGAGAAAGCATATTCTGGGGAGTGGATACAAAAAGAATGTGTTATGTTCTTCTTCGGCATGGTAGTTGGTGACAGGATACGTGTATTGTTATTTTTTCTTTGAGGACTGATTTTACTGAGGCTTTCCAATGTAGCATGTCCTAGGTATACTTCAATATTAACTGCATTTATGGAAGTAAAATGTAGCTTTTAAATAGTTTGGTCATGGACACTATCCAGTTGTACCCAACTACTTCAAGTTTTCAGTCGGCATTATTTTTAGTTTTTTTTTTTTTTTTCCCTCATATTATTTGAGAAAAAGCAGTCATCTTTGGTATACTTAAGACTCTGGAAGTTCACAGTGGCAACAATCAGCAATAGCAAAAAAGCAACTGAACAGACTGAGTGCATTCAAGCCGTAAAGACTTGTTCTGGAAGATGACATATAAAGAAATATTGAAAACATGACAGTTCTTGAAAAGAGGAGAAAGACCCAAACAGCAATCCTGTTGTACTTGATGATATTTGCTTCCCCTGCCTGGGGCTGAATAATTTTCCTGCTGATGTGTTCAGTGAAAAAAGACAACAATAATCCTTTCAAGATTCTCTCATTTATAATACACAATGTTTGCTTACCAGTTATTTCCTATCTAAATTGCTGTGGTATGAGAAATGCATGTCAGAGCCATCATTTTCTTTTAAACATAGGTTCAATTTAATACAGCATCCTCCGGTTCAGCAAAAGTATTTTATACTATCATTGGATGCCTAATGAGGAAAGGTTCTCTTTCCTTTCTTTCTTGTCTGAAATTCTTGTGTTTATTTTATTTATTTATTTATTTTTTTTACTTTGAGGACAATCAATGAGTAACACCAGGGGAAGCTTTATTCTCCTCCAAACTAGCAAACATGCAAGCATTTGGTGCTTAGAACTGAGATGGAGATGGCCAACCTTTTGCTTCTTCCCGCCAGTTTCCACAATACCTCGATTTCCAGCTGCTTTTCTCGGGTGTAGAGAAACTGTAGCAAGCTGGTCTCTCCCTTGACACACAGTGACCACTCATGCCTGCTTCAGTGTTAGGTTTTATTTCAGAGCAGCAGTTACTGTTGTGTCCGTTGCCTGTCTGTTTACCTTTCACTTCCACACTTCTTCCAAGATGTGCTTTCCTTTATGGTAGGAAGTCTTCCTGAGCATAATTCTGTGTCCAGGTCTAAAAACATGTTGAGTATGTTCTAAGTGTTTTTTAAATTTCTGTACACTGCTCAGCATCTATTATAAGGGCTAGATATTATTCTGTAATTTAATCATTTTAACAGTCAAAAATTACACATTCTAACAGTTTTGGAGACCCTTGATAATAAGGGCTTGCTTTGATGTACAGAGGAACGAATTGATAGATTATACGGTGATGGGATTTATCAAGCCTTTATTGAAAGAGTACAGCATACATGGGGAAGAACTTTCTAGGGCTCCTCTAAAAGTTCATTTGTTGATTAACACGTTCAACATATAATGGATTGTCTTTTTGCACTGCTTTGTTTATGTATAATCCATTTCAATTAATAAAGTAAAATGTTTGTTCCTTATATCTAGTAGCACATTTTATGAAAACAAAGCAGTAATTCAAAAATTCCTAGAAAAATTATCATAATTATATTATAAAATAAATCAATAAAAGCTGATAATTCCAGAGTGTTTAGCATTAATAAGTAGTAGGGGAATTTCTTCATTATGTGGGGATATTTTCCTAATTGACATATGACTAGTAAGGTACAAAGTTGTTTTTCCCAGTATAGTGATAATCCAACTAGTAGCTATAAATTCATATTCTGTGGTTTGATCATATTTTTAGATAAAACATGAGAAAACTAAAAATAAAACAGAAGAGAAAATCTAAAATTCTGACTCTTCATTTTCTTTGGGAAATTCACATGGTGAGGATCAATCTCATTGCATAGATTCTGTACTTGAATGTACAAAATACATCCACTGGATTATTAGGTAATAAATTATATTTACTATAAAAATCAAAGTGATTAGATGTGAGAATTGAAACAGCATCCAGATGCTAGAATTGCAGATGCTCAGAAAGACAATTAGTGTTTAACAGGGAGACAGTGGATCGAGGTAACCTTTGTTCTACCCTGCCAGTTGTACAAATTCAACTGTGATGAAGTGAGGTGGCAGTGATGGAGCACTAGCAAATACTATGGATGGTGGAATCAAGGTGATCTATTGTGTTATGCATAGGTGAGCAAGGGCACACCCAGATATTGTACTGAGAGATATGTCTAGCAGAGGGCAGTTTTGGCTTATGGAGGAGACATGTGAAAATATATGTACAGGGCAAGAGTCTACGAAAGCTCCTGGACCCAGATGCAGAGAAAGTGAATCACAGTATCAACCCATAAAATACAGAGTCTCTGTAGTATAAGAGGACAAGTGGAACTTCGTTAGACAAAAAGCAATGCCAAGGTCTAGTGTGTTTACTTTGAAGTACAGATTCGTAAGTGCTGCAGGTATGAGAGTAGTTGCTGTTTTAATGGTTGGCTGTTAGCTCAGAACAGAACATGACTGGGGCTGATATGAGCCTTTATCCATTTTCAAGCGAGAATTCTCTGTGCATTACGTCGAAAAATTTTAGGCAATCTAGTAATTAACTTGGGATAAGATGCTATTAATTAATACACTGCTTTCATAGCTGATTCAGCTGGAAAGGAAGACGTGTTTTGCTTACTATGTTAGTTAGTTTTTGTCAACTTGACACAAGCTAGAGTCATTTGGGAAAAACCTTCAACTTAAAAAAATCTCCATCAGATTTTCCTGTAGGTAAATCACTATGTTATTTTTGTGCGTGTTTATCACATCAATGGAGTAGCAAACAAAGACACGTATCAACTCCGTGACGACTGGTAGCATCAAAGGAGATTATGTATTCATGGCTACAGATTCTCTAGTGGGCACTGCTGTTCTTGTCAATGTTTCTGCTAAGTGTGTGAGTCCACTGGGCACAACAAAATTAGGGCAAAACTGGCCTTGTCTTTGGTAGAGCCCAGATCGAAGGCCATACAACAGCATGGCAAGCTTGAGATTGAAAATGTCTTCAGTTCTGGTGAGTACTTGAATCGATGGTAATAAAAGTAACAGCAGAGGCAGAAGACATTTAATTGATCATTGTTGCTATTTCTATGAAAATTGCCTCAGGCCCTCAAAGAAAAATATACACAAGTGGTTGGTGTGGATAGTTTCTTATATCTTGGGAATATATTATAATTCACGTTGGTCAATCTATTTAAACCTATCTACTCAGTTCCCCGTCTCCCATTTATTTCTTTTCTATTGGGTGGAATCGACATTGATTAACAAATGTTTAATATTCTATTATCCTCCTAATTTGAAAAGTAAAATATATTTTCAAAATATGTTTTCTTACATTTTATATTTCTATTTCATTTAAAAATACTAGCAATAAGTGAGATAGTTGTATAGCTTGATCTGCTTAAGAGGCCTCCTGACAATGGGATCAGGATCTATCCCTGGGACATGAGCTGGCTTTCTGGAGCCCACTACCTATGGGAGGACACCTTGTAGGGGAGGGCCTTGGACCTGCCTCAACTGAATGTACCAGGCTCTGCTGACTCCCCAAGGGAGTTCTCACCTTGTCTGAGGAGGGAATAGGATGTGGGTTGCAGGGAGGGAGTCTGGGTGTGAGAGGAGGGAAGAGAATGGGATCTGTTGTTGGTATGTAAAATGAATAAAAATTTTAATAAAAAATGCCAAAAATACTGGCAATATTCTTAGTAATTCATGGTGGCTTTCAGAGAGTTAAAAAGAAGAAAATAAACCCTGAGTGGCTTATAAACTAGAGAAATATATTTTCCATGGCTCTGGAATTTGCAAGCCCTAGACTAGGATGTCAGTAACACATGATCAAGCTCTGGTTAAGGCTGTCTACCAAGTTACAGAATACAGACTTCTTAAATCCTCATGGGCAAGGGAAGACCTGGTTACTGTCTGCAGTTTGTTTTATAAGGATAGACCTTATGTTCATGAGAACTCCTCCTTTGTGATCTAGTTATTTTCTAAAATCACCGTCTTCTATGACCATCAGCTTGAAGCTTAGGATTTCAACATGGAATCTGAGGAAGGAAAAAAATTAGCACATAATAATGACAATATTTTGAGTCTTTCTGTATGCCAAAAAATTGCTTTCCATATGAAAACATTATTTTTCTTAGATCTTGCACTATTTTAAAAATAGCGTTAGCATGTATAGGGAAGTGCAGAGGGAGGGGCATTATAACATGGACTTTCCCTGTTCTCAGTGCAGCAGGAATTAAGAAAAATGCAAAATGAAAATTTGCCCTTGCCTTTTCTTTGCTCTGAGCGGTTTTGGAATGAGCTAACCATTAAGTCATCTCTGTGATTGCCTGGTCCTGCCTAAGGGACTGAGTGCCTGCTAATAAATATCTGCCCAATTGAATTATGCAGATGTGATTTAGCCCTCCAAAGTTTTAAATTTGTATTTTTAAAAGACACAAAACTAGAAGGGAGTAAAATGTGTCTTCCTGGGTTTCATCTCTATAGATATAAACAAAGTTAAGTTGTTTGATAGACGTATAAGCCTGTACTTATAGATAAATGGATAAGTAGGTAAGCCTGTGCTTTTCAAGAAAGTACTTGGTACTGTGACTTTACACCATATGAATAAGGCACATTGACAGTTTCAGGATTCCCTTCTTCTCAATCTTTTATGACATTGACAAAATTGACTGGATTTTGTGTCCATTTAGGCAAAGTTCACTCCTGTGAACTTTACATATAGTCTTATCTTTATCTGTAAACTAATGCTCAAAAACTTCCCAAATACTTTCTTTTAATTTCAAAGTTAGTAAAACAAAAAAGCACTTCAAATGTTACTGTAAAGATAAGAATAATCTTCAAATGTTGAGTGTTTTCTTTCTTTTTTTCAATTTTACTAATTGGGTTGGTCTTTAACATATACAGTTAATATTTGCAATGCAAAGCTTCCCTGCCTGTTAAATTAAAATAAAGTACCTTAGCAATAAAATTACAAATTTATATAGGTACCAATATATTTTATCACATAAATAAAGATTTTCAGCTAAGTGACACAGCATAGTTTCTTTTCAGGAGAAGTTATTTTCTTTGGCAGGCATTTACTCCCTTCATTATACAAGTCATGGTACAGACTGTAGTCCTCACACAATGTGTTAATTGTCCCAAGATATTAGCTGGGATAAGTTATAAGGCATCTCTAAAGATGCATCATATCTCTGAATTCCTGGTAGGACCCATGTGGAATTACCCTCTTTGAAATGACAGAGTGGTAATCTACCATGGGCAGAGCATTTTATGGATATTTTAAAATGTCAGCAACTGTTTAACATGAAAGAAATAAATTTGTTTCTGTAGAGAAGACATTAAGAGCTCTGAACTACAGGCAACTGAGGATGGCTGAGAGTGGGAGAAGGAGACTTCCCAAGGGAAGAGCACACCGGTGAATTATCCAATTCCCAATAGTCTGAAACCATATATATGAATTACATTATACAGATTAAGGAGGTTGTGTTTGTGTATTCAGAAATATATACGTTTATACACACATGTGTACACTCCCTCACATATATAACTATATATATAACTATATATATAAAACTATATATATATATATATATGTATATGTACATATATATAACTACAGTTAATGAAAAATGAACCCATGGATTTAAAACAGAGCAAGGCAGTGTATATGAGAAGGTGTGGAGGGAGGAAAGGGAAGTAACTTAGTAATCTTTAATCTTAAAAAAAATATATATATTTTTAAAAGTTCTTTCTTCCCTAGAAAATTCCATTTCTGGTAAAAAGCTTAAAAGTGACTATATAACTTTACACACAGAATGATCTGACTAAAATTTAATTTATTCTGTTGATTATGTTGTGTTGTGAACAATGCTAAATTATTTATATCTTGTAAGAAGAAAAAAGTCACAAATTTGCTGTCTTCTTTATAATATGTGGAAAAATTGTTACTAAATGTTACACTTTGTACTTTTCCATGGTGCACATCAAAGAAATTTGCAACTTAGGTCACATAATATGGACTTGTAGAACTAGATTCTAGTGCTCCCTATTAAACCTGACTACAATTAAAAATAAAAATGAGTAAGTTTTCAATGAGAAAACTTACAGTATTACCAACAGGAATATCTTTAAAATAGATGCAAATGCAGAATTAAATATGGAACACCAATGATACATGAGGATTAGCTTTTAGGCAAAGATGTCATGTAACTTACTATACTTAGGTGATCTATTCTATACCAGTATGATGTGTCTGGCATTGTCACAGTTACTCTGTAACTATATTCTTTTTGTTGATATTCTTTGCTCCCTGACAGTGTTTCTTCCAGTGGTTCTTGTTTGCTCTCTACTTACAGGTGCAACAGTGATTTCATTCCTCTTATATCATCCTTTCACGTTAGAAAATGAACACACTTGTTCCATCATCTATTTAATATGCATAGAGAATGTTAATGATCTCATTTTTATTGGTTGGCTATCTCAAGTTAATTACAATTCAGGAGAATTATTTGTAGAACTGTGTGGAAACTGAATAGTAATTTAGCAGTGAGATCATCTATGCTTCAGGTAGCTTGAAAAATAAAAATTTGTGTATATTTTACTGTTTGGAGCTTAAATTAACACATAAATCAGAATCATAAACATATGTGACTACATAAATATTTTCATTTATATCAGGTATCTTAGTGGTGGTTTCCAAAATACATACTTATACACTTCATAATTTTTCATATCCTAAGGGAAACTCAGGAAAATTCTTATCATTGTAAATGTGTTTTTTCCTACATATTTTCCCTAGCATACTGTATTCATATTTTGTATTTTACACAATTGTTCATTAGATTTTTCTGAATGATTGGCCAGGTTGTGTTGTTAATATATAACCTATGCTATAACAAATAATCTTCAAATAATTTCATTTTTTGTTCAGTTTATTCATGTTAATGTTGTTCTATTTTAACCATGCAAAATGCACCTATAGTAAAGTAGATATTTGATGAACTTAGTGAGGAGAATCACAATAAGTGTAAAGGTGTATAGTTGTTTACTTATGCACCTTTATTTTTTTAAGTGCTGAATATTGGTAATATGCTTAACATTGATTTTAGCGAGCATCGCAGGTTGCAGCAAATTCACAAGCACATGGCCCTGGAAGGGAGCCAAGCCAGCAGCAGTGGAGTTAGGCTTGCTCCAGTGCAGCTCCACTGGACTGCACAAGTGTAGAAAATGGATGATGGCAGGCCACCTGGCCAGCTGTTGGATGTTGAGCCGACATGGGAAGATCTCAAATAGGGCAAGCCTAAGGAACATGCTGCAGACATATTAAAGAACAATTTTAAGTAATGAAGCATGGCTGCAAAATACCAGGGAATGACACCAGGGGAGAGACCAAGGCAGTGTGGAGCAATCAGAGCAGCAAAGGTGTGTATCCAGGTGAAGCAGCAGCATTTCAGACTATAACAGATTTTGTAAAGAGCAGTTACTCTCCCAGTTGAAGAACACTGTTCACCTGCATTCTTTGTGTAAGCATAGCTGAATTCTATACTTTGCATTTTTTTTGTTTGTTTTGTTTTGTTTTTTCGAGACAGGGTTTCTCTGTGTAGCTTTTGTGCCTTTGCTGGAACTCACTTGGCAGCCCAGGCTGGCCTCGAACTTACAGAGATCCACCTGGCTCTGCCTCCCGAGTGCTGGGATTAAAGGCGTGCGCCACCACCGCCCGGCTTATACTTTGCATTTGTATAAAAATACTTTAAAATATATTTTATAGAGATGCATCCTAAACAATTTCTGTTTCTGATTATACAGGTTTCTGATTCAAAAAAATTAATTCATAATGGCTAATAGCTCACACTAAGATTCATATATGCTAAAATATTTGTTCAAAGTAGGTATTGCTGAATGAGCATATTAGAAAAAACATATAAGTGGGGGAATATATTTGTAATTTCAGTTTTCTAAAAGGCCATTTCCTCTGTGAGTGCTTGGATACAGTGAGGATGATAAGAGCAGTCTTACAATTCACCCAACCCAAGAGATGGAATCAGTTTTTCCCTGGATAATTTCCTAATGTCTCCCACCTACAGGTACTACCTTTGTGTGCACTGGTACTCACAGATCTACTTGGAGCACATAATTCAGAAAACATTTAGCATAGGGCCTAGTCAGATCCTTACTTCTTGTAGATACTTTTCTTTCTTTTTTTTCCTTTTATTTCCTGAATGTTCTAAATAAAACCAATGTTAATTGAGTAATCATCAGGCACAATTCATGTGCCTAAACAAAATGGAAAATGTAATGTGGTTTTAAAGTCAGTGCTACCCATATTTCTTACATGGGAAAATAGAAAATGGAATAGAACACTTAAAATTAAACAAAATTTCTTTATGAATTGTTTTGAAAGATGGGTCACATCTGAACTCATTGTGATGCTTGTATCTTCCAGCTTTATATATCTGGTGGTCAGTATTATTTGTGAAAAAAAAAACCTGTTCATTTAAATGAATTGTGACAGAATTAATGAATATATTTTATACAAAAATTAATTTCTTCTGTCCTAATTTACTTACCAAAACATGTGATTTAACTCAAATACGTTTTCTAGAAATTATATTTTTGTGTAGATAAGAAAATTGTTTTTGATGAAAAGAATAATCATCGTTAGAGGAACATAAATTTATTTTTATTTGTACATCAGAAGCATAGTACTACATAGACGGTTGAATAAATATTTTTTCTTTTTCTATGAAGCATGAAGTTTTAGAAAAATATTTTTCAATTTCAGAAAATTTTATGTTTTATCTAATTTTAAAAATACTCTTTATTACTCTTAATTCTCATTCTTAAATTATCCATGTACATTTGTTTTTGAAATATAAGTGTTTCTACACAACACTGATTTTTTAATGGCTTATTTCATACATATGTAAAATAGAAATTTAAAGAGTGATTCTAGTATTTCAAACAAACAATGATTTTACAGGTGAAAAATGCTTTTTCTGAGGTAGTTTGTGTTTCAACTACATGTAGCCTGACATCTTCTACTAGATCTTTAGAAACAGAAAGTTGATCATTCGAGTTAAACAATTCACTTTAAAATGTTATTTCAGTTTGTCTGTTGTGCAAAACTTATTTTTTAGGTCTTATGCTAGTTTCAAATTATGATTTTTCAATACACAATTTACACTGTCCTTAACAAAGGTTATGATGGCCACAGGTAGACAGAAAGATTAGGGACTGTCCTTGAAAATGCCAGTTATCTGTAGACTGGTAGCCTATATAAAATCCTAGATGATAAGATCACAAGTAAATGTGGTGATTGGAAGAATTGGCTAGTCCCCAAATGAGTTCTCCCATTCCCATTAATCTGACTATACTTTACTGAATGATATTTAGTGACTTTGCCATATCTGCCTCATTAGTAAAACTTTCCCATGGTTTGATTGACCTTACAGTGAAAAAAGTTTTTGAAATATTCAAAATAAATATAACTTTCTTCAGGTAAAGCCCTGCACGCCTAGTTTTAATATTAGCATCTTTTTAAAAAAACTTATTTCTAAACTTTTTGGGGTTGTGAGAATGTCACTGGTAATCTAAACATTTTCTTTCTGTATTAGAGAAGAATTGTCTTCTATTTTCTTTCTGCATTCTTTTCATGGATTTTAATAATTAAAAAATGATTTATCTTTATGATTTCCAAAGTCTACTTTTAGTTGCTTTTCTTCTAATGGTTCACTTTTGGAATGGGTGAATGGAGAGTTTCAATTCAGAAGAAATTAGCTTTCCAAAAACTTTAGTAGTTGCCCCATGCATCTTCCCATAATCTTAGCTACTGTCCTGTCAAGTAAAATAAAAGTCAAGCCACATGAGGATGTGCTTTAAATTTTTTACTGTTAGTTATTATATAATATTACATCTACTGTAGCTGGAGAGATACCTCAATGGTTAAGGTGTGTACTAGGGAAAATCGAGTTCTCCCATAAGCAAAGAAATATGGGCAACTAACAACTTCTGAAAAAGGGAGGTTAGTCTTCCCCAAGGAGTTGTTCCTAATTGACTGTCATACCAAATGCTCAGCCTTAAACAATGTGAAACAGATGCAGTAGATTGTGCATGTGTACGTGCGTGCATGTTGGCTGGTCAGAGGTTGCTGTTTATCATGGCCTGACAGCTTGCTCTAAAAGCTCTGCAACACGGAAGCTTCCTCCCTCCCCATTGAAATTTCCTGCTCTCTACCTGCCCTTATCTGTAGAATGTCCCTAAACCCAGAGGAGTGACCTTATCCTATATACTCTTTATACTCTAGAATAAAGCTAAGCTGATTCACTCAAGTCTTGATTCACTCAAGTCTATCTCACGGAGTGCTGTCTCCGTTGTACCCACGGCGTCCTAACCCTATTCCCTGATTCTGTTCGCTCCACCTTCATAGACCAATGCAGTGAACAATCCCTTGAAAGAAGCAAAGCCCTGTGTGTGTGTGTGTGTGTGTGTGTGTGTGTGTGTGTGTGTGTGTATGCGTGTGTGTATGCGTGTGTGTATGCGTGTGTGTGTTTGTGTGTGTGTGTGTACTCATTTGTGTGTGTGTGTATGAATGTGTGTGAAAGAGAGAGTGAGAGACAGAGACAGAGAGACAATAATTGTTGTAGCCCATTAGGTTTCCTAGTGGCTGTACCCAGCAGGACTGCATAAGAGGTTGATTGGACCACGGGCCTGGGTACCAGATATTTATAAGGGTCTACACTTGACTGTAACTAGCAAGGGTGAGGTCTTTTGCTCTACCCCTTGACATTGTTATAAATACACCTTTGGAATAAAGTTCTGGGCCTGTTTGTATAAGGATCCAGGCCCACCTGAGTCTATCCTGTGTTTTCTATTTCTCTCCCTTCTATTCCTGTCTAAGTCTCTTATCCTCCACTCCTCAAGAGGCCCTGGGGGAAATAATGGTGGGGTCTGGTCCCTCACAAATAATAAATAAACAGAGGCCATGAGTATGAAATGGCACAAAAGCTGGGTATGGAAAAGCTTGCAAGGTGAAGGAGAGAGAAAAAGTGTTACTATAATTTTATTAAAATAATTCCAAAAAAATAAAAATAAATTGCATATATTAAGAAAAAGAATGCACAGTGTTCTTGAAGAGGACCAGATGACTCTATTCTAATGACTCCATCATTATGACATCCTTTAATCACAGCTCTGGAGGGTTCAATGTTCTCTTCTATCCACCAATACTTCATTCACAAGCACATACACACAAAAACACACACCTACATGATTTTTAAAATGAAAATCAAATCTTAAAACACACCCAGTACTGAACTCCCATGCAATTCCTGGGGATATACATGTATTTATCCATTGGTATATTCTTTACATCTTCCTTGTCTACCTGAATATTCTATGTCTGAATATTTGATTTGCTGCCTATCAGGTATTTTATATTCTTTAGGCATTAACTGCTTATCATGAATGAGAACATTTCTAAAATAAAATATCAATAGAAACTGCCCTTAATATTTATTTTAGTTAATTCAGAGTTCCAAGGTATCTTTCTTAGTATCTTATACAAAGATGTTAAAGAAGTTGGTAGGAAGAATGTTCACAATTATTTGAATGTTACTGAAAAATACAGATTTACATATTTAGCAATAAGATTTTGTTAATCTATTCTCTAGGAGATAAATATAGCCTGTGAAAATAGTTTGGTGTAAAACTTTAGTGATTCTTTAAATGGAAAATAACTGTTTAATACTTCAAAACTGAATTTTGATGATCACTGTATTATTTAGTAATATGTGATTTTTCAGTTTTTGCTTGAAATCCCTTAGTCTCTTGACTTTAATCAGTTTGGAGGTTTTGCCTTGTTTGTAGTTCCATTGTCTAAAGTCAATATTAATGATGAATTACACACAAATGTTCCTTTCCAGTTATGACTTACTTCCTGAGATCTAAACTATAGTTTCCAAGGGTTTACTAGAAAGATTCACATTATTTAGTAGATAAATAAATTGATAAATCAACACTAATTTAACAGTATTTACTGACACTATAGTGTGTACTGGGTAATGTTTGGGGCTCAGGAAAGAAGCTGACAATTTCAAATATAGAAAACAATCCCTTTGTTTATAAATATAATATACATATGATAATTGAACCCACAATAAACATAATTAAAAGACAATTCATAGCATATATAGTAAAACCAAAATTTCTAATTGTATTAAAATAAAAACAACAACAAGAGACTCTTGGAATAGAAGTAGGGAATGTCATGCATTGTGGTAAACTTTCCTCCGAACTTGCTATTTAAGTAAAAAATAAAAGAAGTGGAGCTTCAACCTCTGCACATCCCTCAAATAGAATATCCCAGGCACAGGAAACTTCTGGAATAGAGGAGCAGAGTCAGAGGCATTTCTAGAATAAATATAGGAACTAAGTTATTTTTTAAGTGGGAGAGGTAAACAAGAAGACAGATAAAACAAGAATAAGCATTTGTCTTTGGAAGTTGTTTAACAGATTTTAGGGTTTTGTGTTAGAAAAATAGAAACGAGGGGCTTTGAAAAAGAATGTGTCATAATTTATTCCAAACTGTAAGACAAATCACTGTGAAGCTCCATTAATCAAAGACACATGTGAACAGATACCACCCAAGGGCTGTTTAGATCAGAGGTTAACCAGGCTAAGGTGAGAAGTGGTTAGATTCACTATCTGTTAGAGCCAGAGCACCACTTACATAGAGATTTTAGTTTGTGGGGTTCTGAGAGAAGGAAAATAAAACGTATTTAATGATTCCTGGTTGGGACAGTCAAAGGACACACCTTATCTTAACTGAAATGGCGATCACTAACTAAAGAACGAGCAGTTCTAATGAGGAAGCTGTCAGTGTGGACATTCTATCTTTAAATCTCTGAAATGAGATGCAAATGTCTTTGCCTGGCATCTCTTGTTACAGCTTATCTGGGTTATTTTTGTTATAAAACATTGCTAATGCTATTTACAGATTCTTTTATAAACACCCCTACTCCAACTGTTTACTATTGTGGCATTGTACAAAGAAGTTTTATAAGCTTATTGTTTTATTTTGAAAATGTACAGTTTACAGTACTAATTTATATTTGTCATTTTGAACTAAAAGTCATTACTCCACTTCAATTATCTGTTTCTCTGCCCTGGCCCTCCTCGGCTTACTCTCTTCTCTCTTTCTTCTCTTGGGATTTTTCTGTGTGCCTCTCAAACTCCGGACACATTTTTTAACAACATTCATGCCACATTGCATCTCAACTGCTAATGTTTATTATAAATTTCTTTTATATCTCTTCCATATTTAAATTTTTCCCCAAAAATTTGAAGTGTGCTTGAATAAGATGCCAACAAATTCTCTTCTAATTTTGATATGGTACTGTTAGAGCAAATTTTTCCTTTCTTCCTTTGAATTTGTTAAAGTAACTAAATTTGATTTAGTGAAGAAGTTATTTTTGAAATTAGAAATGGTGTCTCACATATATAATTCCCTCATTTATGAGGCTGAGGAGAAAGGGTTGCTTTGTATTCAAAACCAGCCTAAGCTACATATTAAACAAAAATATTTAATATCACTTATTTTTCTCTGGTTCTTAATTTGTACTATTTTAATTCAACCCTTCTTCCTCTGAACTTTTTATTTATTTCCTATTTGTCTTAATTAAAGTTACTATTACTGTGATGAAACACCATGATGAAAAGCAACTTGGGAGAAAAAAGTTTATATGGTCACAATCCACTGAGGGAAGTCAAGGCTGGAACAGAAACTGAGCAAGAACCCAGAGAGAGAAGCTGATACAGAGGCCGGGGAGAAATGTTGCTTACTTACTGGCTTGCTTCTCATGGCTTATTCAGTCTGCTTTGTTATAGAATCCAGGACCAAAAGCCCAGTGTGGGACTACCCAGAATAGGCTGTATCCTCTCACATTAATCCCTAATTGAGAAAATGCCCTGTGATCTTGCCTATAGCCAGATCTTATGAGGGCATTTTCTCAGTGGAGGTTCCCTCCTCTCAGATGTCTATGCCTTGTGTCAAGTTGACATAAAACCATCCAGCACACAATTGGAATGTGTTTTGACAGAGGTAGATAATAACCATGTTTATTTAGATGAGGGGGGTTGCTGTGTTCATGTTTCCTTATATGCAGAAAGCTCATATTGTTGCTGTTGGCAAACGCTTTTTAGCTGCTTCTTTCTTCTCTCTTTTCATATGCCTTTCAAGAATTATCTTTGTGAAAAAATAGATCTATTTAAAGTCCCTAACTATTCAGGGTTTTAATAATAAAATCAGAGTATAGCCAGTGACTTCACATCAGTCATTATTTGACCACAGAGACTTTTCCCTCTACATGTGATACCAGCTGAAGCTTCTCCTTACTGTCAAGTGTGAATGGGGTTTTCTGGATTAATAGTAAGAACGCACTGAAGCAACTCGTGCATAACCTCACCCTTACAGGAGATTGTCAGTGCTATTGGTTACCTCCATAACTTGAGGGCTTGAGGACAAGACTCTATTCCTGATGGAACCACATAATTATGTCAAAAATGTGGAGAAATCTAGTATGTAATTAACAGGAAGCTTCACCACTACTAACTAGTGTTGTTGCTGCTGGAAGGTGCTACACACACTACTGGAGAAAAAAAGGAACCATGAGTCTTACCAACTACACACCCTGTGTGCTGCAATAATGACTGAAAGATATGCCCACCAGTACAATCGTGGCACAAGTAACACAGGAATAATCAACTACATTTAAATTTTTGTCTTATTTAAGGCCCGCTTTAGGAGGGGGAATCCATTAATGGCACTGTTAATAAGGCTAAGAACTCGCAATTAAATAGGTCACTAGATAGGGCCCTAGGCGAAAAACAATTACTATTTTTCTGCTCATAAAAACAACAACTCTTAATGGAATAATGATATACCATAAATAAGTACATTGTGCAGTCATATTAGATAAGCTTTTCTTAGAGTAGACAGTAATTAGACAAATAACAACAGGACAATGTGCAAAGAGTTAGAGACTTTGGAGTCCTCAACCCTAAACTGGATATACATAGGACACCCCTTCACTCAAATATCAGAGATACAGCAGAAGAGGGGATTGAAAGATTATAAGATCAAGGGGCATTAGTTGAGTTCAAGGACACAGCATTTCCCAGACACAACAGAACAGATGCACAAGCTCACAAAGACTGTGACAACACACACAGAAACTCAAGCCGGACATAATCCCAGTATGGCACAAAGTTTCCTCCCTAGCCAAGAAGCCATGCACAATTGGTATGTGTAAGACAGGGAAAAATCAGTTCTCTTCCATTGAGTTATTTTAGGTTTATCAATCACACTCCAGGGCAGGCCACATCATCAAGAGTAGCTGGCCAATACAAATCAGACTACACTACGTTGTTTTTGTTTGTGTGCTTGTTTTGCTCTTGTTCATGGTGGTGATGTTGTTTGTTTGTAAGTTTTAGATAGAGAACAAACTTGAAATTAGGTGTGCAGGGGTATAAGGGATTGTCTAGGAGCACGGAGGAGAGAGGAAAGAGTATGATCAACATATATTGTAGATAATTCTCAAGAAATAAAATCACAAAGAAAGCAACTCCCTTATCATGGTGGTACAAGAGGAATTTTAAAAGTAATGTTCTTTTTCCAATTTTTTTGTATATTTTCTCATGTTATTGCTTCTACTTAAAATAACTATCATAGATCTATTGATTTATTGCATATGATATATCAGTTCTCTTCTGCAACACTTTCTTAACTCTATCCTATTTCCAGTTTAATTTTGTTCATTAAAATACATGTTTTATTTGTTTTAACAGAAATTTTCACATTTTTGTGTGTTTTAAGTTTTTTTACAAACATAACATTGTATTATGCACCTTTTAATTGAGTGATGTATACTAGGCACCCATAATTAAACTTATAAATTAAGTTTATAAATGGGTACAAATATTTTAACTGGATTCTTCATATACTATAAAAATAACCCTGCACGTTATCTATTTGTGGCACAATATTAGTCCTTGACAAAGTTCCTCACTTTTAACTTTTGACAATTCTTTTAGTAACAACTACACATACATGGTAAGTAGTAACATAAATAATATGATCATTATTATATACTATGTAGTTTAATTTATTTTTATGTAATAGTACATATGCATTGACAGAACGATGATCAAGCCACGTGAAGTAGAATTTCCATCTATAACATGTATTATCTGTCCTATGGAAGTTGATGTTTCACATTGCTATAATTTAGCTTTTTATAAGATAGTAACTTAGTCCTTTACTCTCTAAAACTCATTTTTTAGAGAGGTTTTATTTCTTCTACTTGCTTCCTTGAATAAATGACTTTCAGGAACCATTACTATCTTTCAGATTTTTAGTATAAATGCCTGTCATTGTATCACTTCAGGTAACAACAAGTCTGCATATTTATAACTATAATAAAATTACCCTTTACTCTTTATGCCTGAAATTATATGCAAGATAGACTCCACATGAGATAATGTAATAAAATCAAAATTTCTGTGACTGAAGACTTTCTAACAGCCCACTTCTATTCAGTTGTTGACAACTATGCATGCTACTCATTTTCAATGCAATCAGCAGTCAATCTTTTTTGCTATTTATTCCTACTATGAGACACTAATTAAATTCCCCCTTGCCTGATTCTTTTCATATACCACATGAGTAGCAGGTAAAGTCAATTTGTGAACTTATTGTCCTTGACATACTGTAAAAGTGTTTCCAGCTGGAACTGATTATGTTTAATCTTCTTTGTTACCCAGGTAAAAAATAATCCAAAAAGATAACAATAAATAATTGCAGCCCTAACTTTATTTGAATTCGTTCTGCTACTGTTATGGAACAATGCATATATATAACACAGGCTCTGTCATTGTCCAAAGACAGTTCCCCCAGCTGTAATTATATTTTTCCATGAGACATGGTCCCTCTGCAGCAGGTAACAGATGAATAATTTTTAAATGTGAGAATCTGAATTGATTCACTCACGATCCTTTGATGAAGTAAATTAGAGACTGGAGTGTTCAAGAATTACTCTGAGTACAAAGCAATAGTTATGACATTTTGAAAGGTTTGATTGCTGTGAAGATATTGGGCTGTTTCATATAAGAGACCCTACAAATATAATATTTGTAATCTTTCTATAATGACTATATATTTTACACAGAGAAAATATGATTTTTAAGCAAGATGAAATTTTTGATATCTTCATTTTGGATAATGTAAGTAAACATATGTGTCATGCGGATATTATTAAAGAAATTATGATCATATTACTTATAGAATATACAAATCTAAGTATTACATATGCATTTATAAAGCTCATGATTTTATGACTTCTTAAAGATCTGAAAGAAATGCTATTTTTTAAATGGTAACATGTATAAAGTTATTTGTTCATTTATTCTCTGGTAATATGTACAATGTTTTTAAATCATATTCAGCTGGATCCATCCCCCCATCTTTTCCAGTCTTCTAAATATTTTAAGTATCTTTTATTATAGATACGTTTGTGTGTCTCTGTGTGGAAATGTACCCATGAGTTCTGTGGCTCAAGGATTTCAGCATAAGAAGGTAGGTCCTTGGAGCTCTTAGTGGATTTGAGTGGCCCAATGTGGATGCTAGAAGCCCAACTCAGAGACTCTGCATGAGCCATATATAGTCATAACCACTGAACCATATCCCCCGACCCCTTGCCTCCATTACATCATTATTTATAAAGAAAAATGAATCTCAACTAATTTCAACAAATGAGAGGTAGTATTTCAGAGAAAGTACCAAATATCTCACAATACACTTTCTTTTATAAAGATGGAATAGTGTTGCTCTATAGAAACTCATTTGCATTTGTGAAATTTAGTCATAGACAAGCAAAATAACCTTAAGTAACTAGGTGATATTACCAAGAAATATATCTATTCACAACTAAAATTTCAATAAAAATACTTTGACAAGCAGCTTTTACTGAATGCTAAATATCCCATAGGAAATGCATTGTTTGTAGAAAGTAAAACCACTAAACTTCAACTATAAAATACTTATAAAAGTTTAAAATTATAACAAAAAATTATGTAAGTTTAGTTTTATAACAAAACATCTATTTTATTTAAGTTTAAACATTATAATTTGTCATCCAGTTTATTTCATTGTACAATAACTAATGCTATGGATAACTAAGAAAATCACTTTTACTTATTTTTATTTATCATCAATTTACATTTACTGAAAAGTTCTATGAACACTGTCAGAGAAAAGGAAAGATATTGCATAAAAATAGGATTCCCAATTATGTCATCTAGGAAGTAAGATCATGATACAGAAAACAAAATATGTTGGTCCAGTTATTTATACCCAAATATAATATACAACACAAAAGTTGGTCTGTCAAAGTAACATTACAATTATAATGACATTCTAAATATTTTCTCATAAATATTCAGAATGGATAAATTTTTGCCTTTGTAGAGTTTATTTCATATTTTGTTATCTTAAAGTTGTTCCAAATTTCCATCAAAATAGTATTTACTAATAAAACCCAAAATTTGATACACTCTATGTTTTCATTTTTATCTGACATGCATATCAAAACTTATTCTTCACAAATTTATGGTGGGTGCAGACATGTCTATAAAAACACACCAGTTTTTTTTTTTTACATTTCATACAACAGGAATTGGAACATACTTATGCAAAAAACACATTTTAGGACTTGTATCATGCAGATTCTCTTCTGTCAGTACTTTTGTGAAGAATTCAGATTTAAAATAAATCTCATTGAAATAAGCACTTCTAAAAATCTTAGCAAAGACAAGTACAATCCAAAATGGAAACAGTTAGGCTTTAATCCACACCACTAAAAGAAGTCATTTAATTATTGAAGAATTTAATCTCTTTAGATTTATGGTAATTATTGATCAATGGAAAATTACTTCTTCCAACTTGCTGCTTTATATTTAGTGGATTTGTGGAAGTTTTGTTCATTTCTTCCTTTCTTACTAGTATCCTCTATTACTAATATCTGTATACACAAGAATCAAGACATCATACTCTATCATCTCTGTATGTAAATAATGTATAATTATAAAAATTTCAGTTAAACCTAAGAAAGTATAAAATTTTTAAAAGAGATCAAATGAAGTGTAAAATATTTGTTAGAGAAAAGAGACTTCCACATCCCCAATCTTGATGTAAAAAGATACATAGGATTAAAAGATACAAAGGATTAGGTTAGATGTAAATTTCATGTACAAACATCTCAGGGGGTTTGAGTGCAGATTCAAGATATAGCTACAGAACTTTCATCAGAAAAGATATATAATATACATTAGTTTTGACACTATGGAATATTCTATTCATGTGGTCACATTACAAGCCAAAAAGCAAGCTACAACAAATCCAAAAGTATTTAAAATATTCATTTTTAAGTTTTTGTAGTGTAATAAAACTAAATATCAACAATTGTAGAAATAATAGAAACTATAAAAATACTTGAGGACTGTACAACACAATTATTTTCCTTAATGAACAAGAGATCACTCAAAAATCCGTGAAAATGTTCACCTGGAATATAAATAGCAAAGGGAGTTTGAAGATAAAAGTTTATATCGATAGATGCTTTTATTAAAACCTTTCATAGGTGTATCAAATTAATAAGCCAATGTCCTGAAGTTCCTAGAAAAGATAAGCTCACATCGAACTCAAATGTAGTAAACAATAGGAAATAATAAAGATTGAAATAGAAATCAATGAAATAGGGATTAAATTAACAATATAAAGATCAAATCAAACAAAAAATTGTTTCTTTAAAAGTGTGAACAGGACATTCAAGACCTTGTCTAATCAAGCCATGTCCCCCAAAAGAGTCAAATTAGCAAAATAACAAAGGATGAGGGATGTTAAGATAAAGTCTAATGAAATTCAGAGACTTTTGGATAATATATTGACAAGTTCTATTTAAATATGGAAGAATCTTGAAGAATTTCAAAAATTAATACAAATGATCTCAAGTTCATGACCTCTTCTTTTTTAAAAAATAATATAATACTTTATTGATTCTTTGGGAATTTCACATCATGCACCCCAATCCCATTCACCTTCCAATCCCATCCTATCTGTCCAACATCCTTGAAGCATGCCTCCCCTGAAAAATTAATTAAAAACAAAACAAAGTAAACAAACAAACAAACAAAAACTTACTCCTCTATCTTTCCAATATCTCTTCATTCATCCTGGTGCCATCAGGAGCTTCAGTGTGCCGTGCAGTATAACCTTCTGTCCAATAGGCCCCATCTGCAAAGTGTTCATTGCAGTGAGTCATTGGTCCAGTTCAAGGCCTCTGCAATACCATTACCACTAGGCCTTGACAGAAACTCCTCTCAGAATTCCTGCTGTTGTCCCAAATCATGGAGATCCTTTGATTATCTTTCTATAGAACCTGTCTCTTCACACACTCCAGCATGTTATAGATGGGGTGAATGTTAGGGTGCACCGATCCAAGGCCCAGGATGTGGGCCTTGGTGGTAGCTGAGCTAGTTGGTACAAGCAACTTGGACTGCCCTTCAGAACAGGGGCAGAGAAAGCTCTCCTAGGCCTATGACAGCAGGAACAACTCTTCTGTGTCCATGGTAAGGGAAGGGGGCATCTATCCTGATATCATCCAAATAAAGAGTAGACTAATATAGTTGCAGAGCTCATAAAATGTGTCACCTCCCTTCAAATTATGGATGCAGTTGAGTATGAATCAACTAAGTGGTTTGCTTTTCATGTATCATTATACTCCACATTCACACTGACCTACAATTTTATTTAAATGTTCACATATAATAGAATGTCTTTTTTATAATCATGCCTATTACTTGACATAAGAATATACAAGAGGAAAATATACTGAAAAAATCAAATTTGTATAGTTGTAATAGTGATTTAATCCTATTCATGTATGTATTTTATCAAAACACCATTTGCCTCAGAATGACATTTATATCTTTCATCCATTATTCTAGCTTCCAAAATTAAATGTCTTCCATAAAAATTCATTTTATAAGTAACTTTAAAGATTTTTCAAATTCACTGAAATTTTTCCAACACAAATAAATTTTTTGTGTTGTACTATGTACTACTAATTTAATCATTTTGTATTGTGTGTATGTAGAAGACCCTATTGATTATGATACAATACTGAATGTCCAATACATTTTTCATTTAAAATTATATTCAACACACTCCTCTATAGGGTTCTATTCAAACTGAGTAATAATTTGCTTCCCTGGAGTTTTTTAAATGGTAGTTCTTTTTATGAGTACCTGAACACTACCATGGTTTTAATTTGAAATATATTATCCCCAAGGCTCATGTCTTAATAACTTATGTTAATAAATTTATTGATATGTAGGTGACTAGATGTTGGAGGTCCTAAAGCATAAACTGATGAACCTAACAATAAGCTAAATGCTGAATTTTCTCCTAGGAATGGGGTGAGTATGGAGGAAAAAGGACATTTGGGAGCATGTTATTAAACACATGATACTGTCCCTGAATCCTTTGCTACTGAATTTTTTGTTTTCTTTCTTTTTTTTTCTTCCTAGCTTTCATAAGGTAAGCATAACTATCTGCCTGAATACTGATTGCTACAGGCCTAGAAAGAAAAGGGATAGCCAGAAAGGACTGACCTTTCATTATATGTGATTCCTCTTAATTCTTTGCTTTTTAAATTGTGTTTCAAAAATGCTTTGTCATAGCACGACACAGCGAGAATATGTGAATAATTATGTAAGGTGTAGAAAATTATTAACCATAAATCAATGTGATAGTTCTACAAACTCATTATTATCATGAAATTATATGATTATATATATGAATAACTATATTATAATAAGTTGAGAACCACTAGGAGTATGGCAAAATGAATGAAACTTTTATAAGACATAGTATTTTGGATGTAAAATAATATTATTTGAGGAAAGAATCAACAAAATCATAGAAGAAAAATTTCCCAACCTAAAGAATGACATGCCTCTAAAGGTACAAAAAAATTACAAAACACAAAATAGACTGGATAAATAGATGATAGATAGATAGATAGATAGATAGATAGATAGATAGATAGATAGAAAAGTTCCCTCACCACATAATCAAAACACTAAACCTACAGAGTAAAGACATAATAAAGAATATAAAGAGCTGCAAAGGTAAAAGGCCAGGCAACATATAAAGGCAGACTTATGTGTTGTTTGAATCTTAGATGGTCTTTTAATAAAAAACCCAGAGCCAGATATTAGGGTAAAAGCTGAAATATCAGAGAAGCAGAGAAACCAGCCACTAGTTCTTACTTCTATAAAATCCTTAGTCTAAATAGAGTGAGTTCCTGTTTCCTCATGCCTTGTATACTTTTCTCTGCCCATACATCACTTTCTGGGATTAAAGGCATGTGTGTTTCCCAGTACTGGGGTTAAAAGTGTGTGCCATCACTGTCTGGCTCTGTTTCTAGTGTGGCCTTGAACTCACAGAGATCCAGATGGATCTCTGCCTCCTGAGTGATAGGACTAAGGGTGTATGCCACCACTGCCTGACCTCTATGTCTAATCTAGTGGCTGGCTCTGTACACTGATCCTCAGAAAAGTTTATTAAGGTACACAATATATCTCCATACCTGTGGTGATATTTTAATTGTGCTGAAGTGTGGTTTTATTTGTATGTTAATAAATAAAGTTTGCCTAGAGATCAGAAGTCACATAGGGAGGTTACATAGCCATAAACATGAGTCAGGCAGTGGTAGCACATGCCCATAATTCAATCACATGGCTTGCAGAGTCTCTGTGTGGTCAAGGACACAGTCAATCATGGTGACACGAGCCTTTAATCCTACTAACAACCATACAGACCTGGAGGTCTGTATAGACAGGCAGTGATGAGGAAGTCATGTGGCTGGGGTTAGAGCCAATGAGAAAGCAGAACAGAAAGGCAATCAAAACACAGGTTACATAGGAAGAAGCTCTCTCTGGGGGAAGCGAAGGTGAGGAGGTGGTAAGATAAGGTAGTCGTGGCTCTTTGATAGTTCTCTGATCTCTTTGGCTATTTCCTCTGTATTTGGCTCTGTGTTTCTTATTTAATAAGACTGTTTAGAAATTCATCTAAACATACCTATCAGAATTATACTTGACTTTTTAATGGAGACTCTAAAAGCCAGAAGGACCTGGAAAGACATCATACAGACACAAAGAGAGTACAGACACCAGTGCAGACTACTACATGAAGCAAAATTTTCAATTATTATAGACAGAGAAAATGAAAAATTTTATGAAAAACTAGATTTAAACAATACCTATCCACAAATACAGCCCTACAGAAGTTACTAGAAGGAAAACTCCAACCCAAGAAAGTTAGCTACACCCAGGGAAACACAGATAAATCTCACAGCAGCAAAACCCAAAGAAGGGAAAAACACACTACTGCTACTACTACTATTACTACTACTACCATAAACAACAAGAAAAAATAGCAGAAATTAACAGTTATTGGTCATTAAATATGTCTTATTATCAACTGGCTCAATTAGTCAAGAAAAAGACCCAGGCTGACAGAATGGATATAAAAACAGCAACCGTCTTTCTGCTGCATACAAGAATTATTTCTCAACTTTGAAGACAGACATTTGCTCAGAGTAAACGGTTGAAAAAAGATTTTTTCCAATCAAATGCACCTAAGAAGTAAGCTGACCTAGCTATCGTACTATCTAACAAAATAAACTTCAAACTAAAATTAATCAAAAGAGATGGAGAAGGACATTTCATATTCATCAAAGGAAAAATCCATCAAAATTAAGTCTCATTTCTGAACATCTATATTCCACATACAAGGGTAAGCACATGCATAAAAGAAACATTATTAAAGCTTACATCACACACCAAACCCCTCACATTAATAGTTGGATACTTCAACACCCCACTCTCACCAATGGACAGTTCTTCCGGACAGAATCTAAACAGATAAATAAGGTAACCAACAGGTGTTATGTCTCAAATGGACAAGACAACTACAGATCATTTTACCAAACACAAAACATATGCCTTCTTTTCAGCATCTCTTGGAACCATCTCTAAAATTTACCACATATTCTGTCATGAAGCAAATCTCAACAGATACAAAAAAAATTGTTATAACACCCTGTTTCTTATCTGATCAACAAGCGTTAATCTTGGAGTTAAACAAAACAAATTATAGAAGGCCTACAAATTCTTTGAAACTGAAAAACTAAACCAGATTACCAATGGATCAAGGAAGAAATAATAAAAAAAGAAATAAAAGTTTTCCTAGAATTCAATGAAAATGAATGCACAATTTATTGAAACTTATGGGGCACAATGGAAGCAGTGCTAAGAGGAAATTCATAGCACTAAATGCCAGCATGAAGAATTTGGAGAAATCTCACACAGTGACCTAACAGCACACCTGAACACTCCAGAATAAAAGGAAACAAATATACCCAAGAGGAATAGATGGCAGGAAAAAATCAAATGAGTGCTAAAAATCATAGAAACAAGTAGAACAATGCAAAGAATCAATGAAATGGATAGTTGTTTCTTTGAGAAAATCAACAAAATAGACAAACCATTATCCAAACAAATTAAAAAGCAGAGAGAAAAATATCCAAATTAACAAAATCAGAAATGAAAAGGGGGACATAACAATAGACACTGAGGAAATCAAGAGAATCATTGGGTCACACTTCAAAAGCCTGTATTCCACAGAATTGGAAAATCCAACATAAATGGACTGATACCTTGATAGGAACCACATACCAAAATTAAATCAATACTAGAGAAACAATTTATATAGACCTATAGCCCTGACAGAAAAAAGAATCAGTCAGTAAAAGTCGCTGTTGTAAAATAATCCTTTTGTACACTGTGAATATTTGTTGCTTTCATTGGTTTGATAAAGGGTTAAATGGCCAATAGCTATGCAGGTAGAGGTTAGGTGGTACTTGCAGACAAAAAGAGCACATGGGGATCAAGAATGACAGAGTCACCTGCCAGACACAGAGGAAGCAGGAGAAGAACCTGTTGTACTGAAAAAGGTTAAGTAGAAAGAGCTAGTTAGTAACAAGCCTAAGTTATCAGCCAAGCATTTATAAATAATAATAGTCTCTGTGTCACTACTGGAGTACAAAGAAAAACTCATATGGCACCCAGTGTCTGGCACCTACATCCACATAAGATCTGAGAAAGCTTATTAAAAGGCTCTAAACATGCAAAAATGGAGCCAGACGTGGCTTCCTTATCTCTTGTCTCTCATGCCAGCCATGGTACAGAGAAACATCTCCCAGCTGCTGACTGTGGGCTTGAGCTGCCAGCACGAGTGCCGCCAGTGCACCATTAATTAAGCTGCATGGCAGTTTAAAATTTTCCTCATGAAGACAGAAAAGATTACAGATACACCATAAAGATAGATACAGACAGGAAAAAAAAAAACTCTAAATAGATTACAGTGTGCTTAAAATTTTACATGAGCTAGGAAGATAAAAGTGAAAAGGTATAGACAGTAATAGAAAAAAATCATTTTAAAGTAATAAAGTCTTTAAAGAAAGAATAAAGTAATATAAAGGAAAAAAGTCAAGTAAAGATGAAAGGGGAGTCTGGATCCTGCATGTTTTATGTTGTCTTCGAATTTTTTGATGCTGATGAACAAAAAATAGCTGCTAAGAGACACTGGATTGTGAAGGCAGCTGGATAAAACCAACGTATCTCATTTTAAATATGTCTTACCTTCAACATGGAAATCAAAAGGTATGTTGCTTTGGGGAAGACTTTATGCTTTTGTTCCCACAGAAAACAAAAGGCTCTGGATTTATTCAGGGTTAAAGATGATGAGGTTTGGTTAAGGAAGACCCTCTGAAAATCCTGGCTACAGACATAAAGAAACAAACCTAGAATAACTATAACACATGTAATATATATTTTACCTACTCCTTTTTCCTTTATATTACTTTATTCTTTCTTTAAAGACTTTCATTAAAAACTAAAAAATCATCTTTGGCTAAATTGTGTACACCACACAGTCTATACTTGTAATAATGAAGATGTGTGTGTTACCTTCATAACTTGATGTATCTTCAGAGTAAGGGGACCAGACACACACACACACACACACACACACACACACACACACACACACGGCCCACTTGATTCAATATCTCAGAGCAACTCTGTTGCATTTCCTCTGAGTTCTGCATTGAGAACAGCTTGCAGGCTGCTGACTGAGATGGTTTAGCCTCTGAAAATACTCCAGTCAGGATTGGACCATGATCTTGATTTTTTGTAAAGGTCCCTTAAAGATGCCAGCACTCCCAGACAACAGGAAACAGTGCAGAGAAAAAGCATCCACATTCCTAAAAGATGGGTTATGGATGTTTGTCTTCACTCAGGAGGAGGTTGGTTGTAAGTTGTTATTGGTCACGGTTGTAGGAAGGGTAAACCAAGAAATTCAAAGATATCTTTCTAAGGGAAAAAGGGTGTATAATATAGAAACAATTAGATAAAAGGGTAGATTATTGAATACACTTTAATCCAAAGAACAACTATTAATCTCAAAATATTTTACATTGGTATTGATTTTGGTTTATTGATACAAATTTGAAACTATTTTTGTTATATGTATGTTTATACTCTTATTTGGAGTGTTGTGCTTATGCAGCTCATTTAAAAATGCAATGTATAATTAAGAAACACAGGTTAGTAGTCAATCATATATAATAATCAAACTTGTAGTGATATTTGATGTTTTTCAAGGTTAAACAGATATATTTAGCTAGCTAGATAGCTAGCTGGTCTTCATATACTTCAAAGGCCTATAGAATATGACATTTAAGATGTTTTATAACCTGAGGCTTTTCATGACAGTGAGTCACATTTGCTCCTGACAGCATCAGTCTACTCCAGAGAAGATGGTGGACCTTGAAGAACCTCCATATGGAGTTTACTATTTGTGGCAAAAGCTAACCATTGGGCAAAAAAATTTGGCATTTCTTTCATTGATAACAGTATACTGTCCAAACTGAACCAGCAGGGTATAAAAGAAAGTGACTGCCAAACTTTGCCAACACAAGGTAGGACAGTACTCTATACTTTGCTGCTTTGCAGAAATGTCTGTCAGATATACTAAGCCTGCAGGTTTAAGTTAAGTGCTCCAATATTACAAAGAAACTTTGGGTGACTTTCTAGGCAGCCAAATGTCCATGTCATTAGGTAATACTACTTCCTTCTGGGGTCTTTGATGAAGTTAAGGATTAAATAATTAGACTTTTAGTTTTCCTTAAATATGATAAAAAGTTAAATTCTACCAATCCTTCAAAGAAGAGTTAATGGTAGTACTCCTCAAATTATTACACAAACTAGAAACAGAAGAAACATCATCAAATTCTTTTTATGAGGATACAGTTATCCTAATACTCAAACCATATAAAGACTTAATTAAAAAAAGAGAATTACTGACCAATTATCTTATGACCATAGATGCAAAATACTCAGTAAAATATTTATAAACAGAATCCAGTAACAGATAAAAAGATCACCCACAATGATCAAGTGGGCTTAATCCTAGAGATGCAGGGATGGTTAAACATGTGAAAATCAATAAATGTAATCCAGTTTGTAAACAAACTGGAAAAAAAACCTCAAACATATGGTCATCTCATTAGATTCAAAAAAGGCCTCAGACACAGTCTAACACCTACTAATTATAATAGTCCTGGAGAGATCAGGTTTTCAAGGGACATATATAAACATAATAATGACAATTTACAGGAAGCTTATCACTAACATCAAATTAAATGGAGAGAAATTAAAAACAATTCCACTACAACAAGGAATAAGACAAGGCTGTCTAATGTCAATATAGTACTTGAAGTTTTAGCTAAAGCTATAGAAATCAATGTGATATAAATTAGAAATGAACAGGTCAAAATATCATTATTGGCAGATGATATGATAGTATACATAAGTGACCCTAAAAATTCCATCAGAGAACTCCTGCAACAAGGTGGCTGCATAAGACAGTTACTAAAAAAGAAATAATAATAATAATAATAATAATAATAATAATAATAATAATAATAAAAGCAGTAGCCCTTCTGTATACAAATGAAAAACGAACTGAGAAATAAATCAGTACAACACCCTTTACCACAGCCTCAAATTATTTAAAATATGTTGGTGTAATACTAACCAGGAAAATGAAAGACTTGTATAAAAAAAACTTCAAGTCTTTGAAGAAAAAATTTTAAGAAGCTATCAGAAGATGGAAAGATGCTCCTGGATCAATAGGATTATCGTAGTAAAATAGGCATCCTACCAAAGCAATCTACTGATTCAATACAATCTCTACCAAAATCCAAACACAAATTTTTACAGACCTTGAAAAGACAATTCTCAACTTCATGAGGAAAACAAAACAAAACACCACCACCACCAATAAAAACACAAACAACAGCAACAAAAAGTCCTAGGGTAGCTAAAACAAGCTGAACAACAAAAGAACTGTTACAGTTCCCATCATTTCCAATGTCAACTTGTACTATAGGGATAGTAATAAAACCACATGGCACTGGCATGAAAACAGACACATTGGTTGATGCAATGGAATTGAAGACTGAGACAAAAATCCACACAGCTGTGGACATCTGTATTTTGATAATGAAGCCAGAATAAAGAAACCACCTTCAATAAATGATGTTGGTCACAATGGATATATACATGTAGAAAAATCCAAATAGATTCATATTTATTACCCTGTACAAAATTCAAGTCCAAGTGGGTCAAAAACCTCAACAAAAAGCCAGATATTCTGACCCTAGATAAAGAAAGTGGAGAACTGCCTTGAAGCCATCAGCACAGGATATGACTTTCTGAACAGAACACCAATAGATCATAAAATAACATCAACAGTTAATAAATGGGACCTCATGAAACTGAAAAGCTGCTGTAGGGCAAAGGACACTGTCAATTGGACAAAGAGAGAGCATACAGAATGAGAAAAGATTGTCCCAACTCCACATCCAAAAGAGGACTAATATCCAAACTATAAAAATAAACTGTATATAAAAAATCCAAATCAGCCACTTTAGAAGGAGAGACCAGATCTAAACATTTAATTCTCAACAGAGGAATCTCAAATGGCTGAAAAATACTCAAAGAAGTGTTCAACATCCTTAACTATCAGGGAAATGCAAATAAAAACTACTTTGAGATTCCATCTTACAACTGTCAGAAAGGCTAAAATCAACAACACATGTGACAGCTCATGCTGGTGAAGTTGTGGAGACGGGAGAACCCTCCTCCACTCCTAGTGGGAGAACAAAGTTGAGAGCCAGTATGGAAATCAATAGGACTATTCCTCAGAAAGGTGGGGATCAATTTGCTTCAAGATTCAGCTGTATTATTCTTGGGTATAGACCCAGAGAACACGTCACTCTTCCACAAAGACACTTGCTCGATTTTGGTTATAGCTGCTTTATTCCTAATAGCAAGAAACTGGAAACAACCTAGATGCCACTCAATAAAGAATGGGTAAAGAAAATGTGGTACATTTACACAATGATGTATTACTCAGCTGTTAAAAAAATCATCATGAAATTCAAAGACAAAGGGATGGAACTAGAAATGATCATCCTGAATGAGGTAACCCAGACACAGGAAGACAAACATGGTATGTATTCACTTATAAGTGGATATTAGCAAAAAATTATAGGATAATCGTGCTGTAATCCACAGACACAGTGAGTAAAGAAGACAGCTCTAGGGGAGACACATGGATCTCCCTGTGAAAGAGAAATAGAATAGATTTTAAGGGTGGTCTGGGTGCTAGTGAGAATGGGAAACTGGAGGGGTCAGATGATGGGGGAGGAATGAAGGGAGGATACAGGCAGAGACTACTGGAATTGAGAGGTAGTTGGGGCATGATGTGGAAACTTAGTGCAGCGGAATCTCCCTGGAATCTATGAGGGTGACCCTATGAAGGACTCCAAGTAATGAGGGTTATGGAGCCTGAACCTTCCATCTTCTGTATCAAGGCAAGGCTTCCAGTGGTGGGTCTGGGACACCAACCTAGAAACAAACCTTCAATGTACAATCTGTCTTTCCTGGATGAAGTGCTGGGCAATTGTAGTGTAGAACTTGTGGATATAGCCAACCAATGACTGGTCTAATAAGAGGTCCACACCAGGAGGACTTCATGCTTCATACTGTGTGAGTCGTCAGGAACTGGAGGCTCAAAGTCTTAGGACAGACCCAAACAGGATTTGAAAAAAAAAAAAAAGAAAAAAAAGAGGTAACAAAATTTTTCCTAATGGTATTCTGTATACTCATAGATGGGCGTTTCGGCATTTCCCCCAATCATAATAATCAGTGAAGCTTCTTCAAGCAACTGATAGGAGCACAAGAAAATACCAGGCAGAGCTCAGGGAACCCCTAAAAGAGAGAGAAGAACTGTTGGAGCCAGACAGATGGGGGACATTAGGAGAACATGGCCCCCTGAGTTAACTAAGCAGGGCTCACAGGGGCTCACAGGGGCTCACAGGGGTTCACAGGGGCTCTCAGAGACTGGATAGACAATCACAGAGCCTGTATGGGTCTGAGCTAGGTCCCCTGCATATATGATATGGTTGTGTAGCTTGGTGTTTTTTTGCGGGACTCCTAACAGTGGGAATAGGGTTTCTCTGACTCTTTTGCCTGCTCTTGGGACCTTTTCATTGTACTAGATTGCCTCATCCATCCTTGATGTGAGGGTTTGTGCCTAGTCTTACTGTAACTTATAATGCTGTGTTTGGCTGGTATCCCTGGGAGGCCTGCTCTTCTCTTAAGAGAAACAGAAGATGAGTGGGTCTGTGGAAGAAAGGAGTAGTGTGGAGACTGGAAAGATTGGGAAGAAGGGAAACTGTAGTCAGGATGCATTGTATGCTAGAATAACATAAAGAAACAAATTATTAATATGTTAAATATAGAATGAAGGACATCTGTACTGTATTTGTTAATGATATTATGAATGGAAGAAAAAAAATGGATTGAAAATAATGTTTGAATATTACAACCTACCCCTAAAACTTGTGATTACACATTTAAAACCCTTTTTTAGAAGTAAAGTCTCTGGAAAAAAAAAAAACAAATCAATTTCGTTTCTAGGCAAAATATTAAGTTACTTGCAAATAGCCCATACTTCTCCTTGGTGAAAGTGGAGTGATTTCACAGAATGTTGTTGGTGCTTTGGGTCGGTCTTATAAGCCTGCTGGAAGGTACTTGTGCATCTGATTCATTTAACTGCTTTCATTCTTAATTATTTAGCTGGACTTCACTTTGCATTAATTAATCTCCTACATTATACTTCCTATACTCATTAATTATTCCATGATGCAAGCTTTCAAGATGTTTGCAGATCATCAGAAAATAATTTGCTATAATTTGTATATCTTATTTTTTCCCATTACATCAGCACAGCTTTCTCTGTCTCAACATTAGTCTCTCTGATACAAGTTTGGACAGGGTACATTATCAATAGAGATGATACAGATATTTAGTGCTAGACTAAAAAGAGAGTATGAAAACCAGTTTTTATTGTTGGTTGTGATTTCACAAATAACTTATTAAGTATTACTTACAATTGAGTTTTTCACCATTTTCTAAAGCAAAAATTAATTCTTCACTTATCCTCTTAGAAAGCAAGAGAACATGAAGTTCTGTAGTAGGCAGGTGGAGAGGACTTGGGGAAGGGGAAAATACATGATGCAAATATAGTATATAAAAATTAAACAAGAACAGAAAAAAAATTAAATGAAGAAACATAGTAGGGAAAGGGATTTTTTAGAAACTTTAAAATATTTCAGAACTGTGCATTAGTATTAGTAGACAAATATTTTCATTGGATTATGTAAATTTTAACTTTAAGACAATATCTTCAATTTCAATATTTATATATAAGTAGTAATCACACTCTGTTCATTTTGCTGATCTAATACGTTGTGTTGTAAATATTGGCTTACATACATATCACCTATGTCCTTCTATGAGGTCTTTGTAAGTCAATGGAAGATTTAATACTCAGATATAGTTGAAACTTTAAAATCCAAGGCTTACAAAAGATCTGATTATTCCATTAGAGTGTGAGTTTATTAAATATTTTGAAACAATTGATCCATCTTTACTGTGTCAGATATGTAAGTGTTACTTTTGGTTCAGGATTTTGTCACCATTTCTGTGATTCTCCTGTCAGAACAACCGCTTGCTTTCACATCCCCCATGCCATGTCTCTAGCCCTCAGTGGCCTCCAGCTCTGCACCTCTCACCTCAGTTTCTGTCTGTGTGCTTCTTCATTCCAAGACCTTCAATTCTTTGTCCCCACAGCAAATAAACTTTGGAGTACCCCTACATGACCACGCTCACACAAGACCTTCATAAGCTCAAATCAAGAAAGATACGTCCAGAGATGTTTCTGCTCTATTCCCATAACTCTCAAGTTTGAGTAGGGCAGTTGCTAAATAATGGTACAAATTCTGTATCAGCATATTTATCTGGGTATTAAAGGTAAATTTTTTTCTTCTGCCAGATGCTCAAGGAAAAATGTAGATGTGACTTTAAAATCATGTTTCTCCGTTTTAAAATTCTTTTTACAAATATTGTTTTTAATTTCCTGTGTCCATTTCCTTTTATGTTTTAAGTCTTTTATGTATATTTTATGGCACACAGTCCATAAAGTGTTTCTTCTCCAAATGATCTTTGAATTTTAATAGAGATTATAACCTAAATATAAAAAAAATTAATCTCAGGAAATAAAATCTCCTTTGGCTTTCTCTGAGCTAACACTATGATTATCTACAATTCCGGTACATGAAGGCTGCCTGGGCCATAGAATTTTAATGATATTCTCAGTTTATTGTATCACTATACAAAATACAACAATCTTTTGGTTTAATGCTTATGATACAATTGTACAAAATGGAACATATTTTGTCCTATATGTATGAATCTCTGAGAAAATGAAGACTCATTCTGAGCACTCTATAATTCATAAATGGGCAAATATATGTATTTCAATCATTTCTACAATGTTTAAACATGGGTTTGATTTTATGAATATGTGTTGTGTGGTGATTTCCTGTGAATTAAAACATTCCACCCTCGAGGAGCTAAAGATCTAATGATGCTCAGGAATTTCACGAAGTTGTAAGATTCACAGAGCCCATGTGAAGGAATATAAAATATGTCAAAAAAAGATTTATAAGAAGCTGTGGTGGTACAGACACAGTAAATCACTACCAGACTGAGGTGGACTTCTCTGTGATGCCAATCTTTTGGACTGCCTGATATAGCCTCATGATCCTGTAACTCTTTACTGATGCTCCTGTTACAACAATAAACTTATGCTTAACCCAGCTGAACAGGTGGAATCTTTTCTTTTGTCTTTTATTGACACTCCAGCAAACATGAATTGATGTATGTGTATTCCCAGGAAGTAGCACAATAATAATAGCTTAATAAGATTAGTTCTTTCTATGGCTGATGTTATTTATACATACAATACATAAAAGATTCACATTAAGTGTATTAGTTTACTTGCCTGTCTAGTCAGCCTTGTTACATACAGTACAGAATCTGTCACTTTATAAACTAGTTTTATTTTATTATTTTATTTTATAATTTAATTTAATTTTACATATCAGCCACAGATTCCCCTTTTCTTCCTTCCTCCTGCCCCACCTCCCCACCAGCCTATCCAACATTCCCAACTCCTCCAGGGCAAGGATTCCCCACAAGGAAAAAGAGACCAGGATAAATGAAGGTCCCATGGGAATAGGAAGAAGCAAAGTGCTAGAGAGGTCCCCAGAAACCCACAAAGATACCTCCACAATAGACTACTGGCAATGGTTGAGAGACAGCCCGAACTGACCTACTCTGGTGATAGGATGGCCAAACACCCTAACTGTCGTGCTAGAACTCTCATCCAATGACTGAGGGAAGCGGAAGCAGAGATCTACAGCCAGGCCCTAGGTGAAGCTCCAGGAGTCCAATAGGCGAGAAAGAGGGGGGATGGTATGAGCGAGAATTGTTGAGATCATGATTGGACAAAGCACAGGGACAAATAACCAAACTAGTGGAAACACATGAACTATGAACCAATAGCTGAGGAGCCCCCAACTGGATGAGGCCCTCTGGATAAGTGAGACAGTTGATTAGCTTGAACTGTTTGGGAGGCCCCCAGGCAGTGGGACCGGGACCTGTCCTTAGTGCATGAGCTGGCTGTTTGTAACCTGGGGCCTATGAAGGGACACTTTGTTCAGCCTGGGTGAAGGGAGGAGGAGACTGGACCTGCCTTGACTGAATCTACCAGGCTGAGCTGAATCCCCAGGGGAGTCCTGTAAAGTAGTTTTAAATCCAAGCTATTTTCACATTTCTAATTTGTTTTAGAGGGAAAAAAATTAAATCACAAATATAACTATATAACACATACAACCAGTCATAATTCTACATATAGTATCAAAGAATAGCATTAATTTGTTAACATACACTGCTGATTATAATAGGTATATGAGATTCTCTACAAACTTCACTACTTCCATATCCCATAAGTTACAAGTATAAATATGCATTGGCTTAGGCCTCTCACTCAGTTCTGCTTTCTCTGTGGTCATATGAAACACATATACTCTTCAGAGAGCATGTATTTATGTTTATAAGAAAACTTTTATAGGTACATTAACTGATGTGTTTGGGGGAATTAATTAAATGATTATAAAATGCCAATAAATCATCAGCTATTTTATACTGACCACGATTACAATGCTTTCAAATAAAGGAAAATAAAAGTCAAAGAAAAGACGAAAAGGAGAAAGAAGTCCAGGGTCCAAGTGGCTGATGGCAAGACAGAAAGTGCTTGGGCATTTAGGTGCTGCATGTGTGACAAAAAGAAGGTTAAAGTGAAAACCTGAAACACAACAGACTTGAGAAACCATTGATGTTTGACAGTTACTGATTTCAATATTCTTCACAAAGCGTTCCTGTCCTCAGTATGGTTCTTCTGCTGTCAACAAACAGCAACCTTTAGTTCTCTAGACAGGTTAGACGTTTCTTTCTTGGGTATGATATTTTTATTTTTAAATCTCTTTGCAAATATTTGCAGTTGAAATTAGTTTAGATGTATAAGCCATACATTTTGCAATAGTTTTTAAATATTCACTCTGGTATGTGTGCATATCCTGTAGTGTTGGTACAGCATGATGTTTCCCTAAGTACCAATACAATTACCTCTAAGATTCATTCTTCTCAACATGAAGAAATTTTATCACATATTAATTTTATCCAAACATTTTAGCTGACATAAACATCCTGAAATATGAGCTTTTATTCTACAGCTTTCAATTTTCTGAAACAATTCTACTTGCTTCAGAAACCTCATAATCCTTATTACTAATATGCATTTTCTTATACATATTAGCTTAGACTAGCTCTTTCCAGTGAAGTCCAGATTCATCATATTATTCTTATGACCTAAAATCAAGTTCTCCAAGTAAGTAAAAAAATTATGCAAATATATCATTACACTATCTTCCTCTTTAAATATGTTTTCCTGTAGATTCAAGGAGTACTTCACAGAAATGAATATGCACATTTGTTCAGATTCATGAAAATTTAGTTTCATATGCATGTGTGAATAAACTATACCTAGGGCACTATTATAGCTTACCTTTATTACTGACTCATTGTCCCAAGTCCTTATGTCTATTAATGTTTTATAATTATTTTAAGGCACAACAATAGTCTTATAGTGTGAAATATAGTGGCTATCTCTTGGTAAATATTAAAAGCAAAAATTAAATATATATGCACAGCTTGAAGTGTTTAATAATGTTCAGTAGAACTTTTGTTTTAAAGGATATGCAAAACTTTGTCTCTTTTAATATTTCTGTAGAGTATTTTTTATGCTAGATGCTCATTGCATTCTTTAGAGTGTCTTCTCCATTGCTGGAGAAAATTAGACATGTGAAATAGCATCATGTCAGTTAAATAACTTTAAGAAGTGGGCTTTGTGATGGTTTGACATAATAATATTCTTCAATCAAAGTTTTTACTTGATAATTCTAATGGTATAAACATGCTTTAGTTCATCGTAAACATTTTTAATGTACCTTCAAGGAAAGAAACATTGCATTTACAGTTAAAATATATTTCTTTCTCTATTTCTTTAAATTTTTATCTGCATATTATATAGTCAATTTAGGGGAACTAGTTTTTATTAAATTCTATTGTACTTAGATCTGATGAAATGTCACTCTCTGTCTACCTCTAAATGAGATGGTTCTTGACATTGGGGTTTGCCATTGATTAAATTGTCATAGTTTATTTGAGACCTAAACGTTGCCTTTGGTCATTTTTCTTTTCTACTTTAGAAAATGACCTTTGTGAATAATTGCATGCCCCAGATGTGTCAAAATGAAGAGAAAGAAGCATTCCTAACTATGAAAATTTTATAAACTATTTGTCCCTAATATCTTGAATAGCACTACAAAAATATAATATTTCACAAGTACATTGCAGACAAAGTCATTTTAGGAATAACAAGAGTTCTAAGAAGAGGTAGAGCATTTACAGATATTCTTTGTTCACTCTCCAATATTACTTTATTAAAAAGCATTTTAAAACTCAAATTAAATATACTTTCCAGTTGAAGATTTATACATATATAACATGAAGACACTCTAAAAGTACAACATTTAAATATGAATTTATTGCAAGTTTAAACTTTATTTATATCGAAGAAATATGTAAATAAATACAATCAAGTTATTTCTCAGATCTCTACAATGTTTGGGATAAGAGTACTTCTTAATGTTTATGTGAGGAATGTCAAGTAAGTAGGATATATAGTTTCCTGTGTATACATTAGCATTTTTCTTAATGTTAACAATGTGCTACCTTTATTTAGATATGTAGAATGTTTTCCACCATAAATCTTCCAGTGTACCTTACATCTTACTGTCTTGATGAGATAAATCATAACATAAAAATCAAGACCGAATCAAAAAAGAATAGTCCTGATATAAAATAGGAGGAAGAAGGAGATACTAAGGAGAAGCATCTCCAAGCAGATTGAAATTTCAATTAGTGGATATATTGGACCTTAGCTATAAATGATGTAAAACAACTAGGTAAAGGATAGAAAAGACAGGAATTTTGAAGTGGAAGATCTAGCACAGTGAGCAAGATGAAGGAAAAATGAGTATGCAAAACTTGTAGCAAGAAAAATAATTTTAACAACATGGGATTTTTCAAGGAATTTTGTATGTTCAGCAGGAATGAACTTGTTCCTATGTGTGTATGCATATATTATGTAGTATGTATTATTATAACTTGCTCTGGCTTCTTTTGTTGGAGCAAGAATTATTTTTAAAATTCTCTTACACAACATATAATCTGCCAGCAGTGCATTTTAGACAAAATATAATCCGCCAGCAGTGCATCTTAGAAGAAATCTGGAGGCAGTGAACTAGACAGGAAATATTTATAGGTGTTTAAGATTGAGTTAAGGGATTAGCTTGCAGGCCAAGGGAAAAGAAATAGCAAGGATAAGTCTGAGGAAAGATTGTGGAGAAAACAGTCTTAACAAAGCAAAGGGAGACAAGTTAAAGGGCACTGATTTAAAGATGGCACCAAGAGTTTGGCCTTGAACATATCAATAAAAGAAACAAAAATCTGTAAGTAGAAAGAAATGTGAGGGAGTTCATTCCTTTTTTTTTCCCCCTATCTGACAAGACTTTGAAGAAAGTCCATTATCTGAACACCAGTGCACTTGGTGGTGTAAGAATTATGCTCATACAAGTGAGAGACCCAAATTGGACAGGAAGCTGCCACTATAAATGTAGCAGCTGAACGTGAGCACGGGGAAATTCATGAACATTAGTAATGTGAGAAGATAAGCATGAAGAACATAGGACTAAGAGCTGTGTTACTATCAATAAATCCACCTTAAGGAAAGGTCTTCCAGAGAAGAATTCAATTGGCATTGTGCAGGGATGCTTAAACTTGTGAAAAAGCTACTTACAGTAGTCTCAAAATATTAAAATATTTAGAATTACTGAAATGCAAAAAAGTTTTCAGAAACTTTATTATATTCAGTACATATAAACACATTGTTACTAATTTTGTATACCTAAAATAATCTAATTCTATTATGATAGTTCTGAATATATTTCAGGACAAAATTATATTAAAATTACAGTATAATTGTGCAAAAAGCAAATGGACCCATGAGCATTTGCATTTGGATCATACTCTCCTTCACTTCCAGCTAGACGACACAACGTGGTAGCCTCGTGTTCATACTACATTACAGTTTAGACACCCTGGAAATACAAGGTGAGCTAGCAAGGTCATTATTCCCCTGATTACAATTTTCAAGAATCAATAAATAAAGCAGTAAGATTATCAGAGCCGGTGATGAAGGAATGAAGGGGAAATTGCACATACAATTTTGGGATAAAGACCATAAACAGATCCAGAATGATATACGCAAAGATACAATATTTTGTTCTTTTAAATGAGATTTGACTTAACATTTCTCTATGAGGGCAATGGAGCACCTTGGACTTTGGAAATATTTTTAAAAAATCATTATGTCTGTACTGTAGGCAAATCATGAAACACGACATGCACAAAAGCAAGAGAAGGACTGAGCAGCGGCTCCTGGGGATGGGGTTGGAGTAGATTTAGTTAAATGATGTCACAGAAAGTCACAAAGGATTTTTAATATCAAAATCAATAACTTCAATTTTTGAGCATCAAATAAGGCTAATTATAAAAAGCAAAGTTTTATTTAAAGATGTAATAGAATGTATAACCAGTATATCAATACCCATCTTCAAATTTTACACATATTCACACAATCCATTATATTTTTTATAATTTTTTATATAATAACTCAACATTCTTGCCTTTTAAAATTAGACAATAATTAACATTTATCTCTGCCTCGAGCCCTTCTTACCATGTGGCAAGTATGCTTAGGTAATCTAGACAAAGAACATTCTCATTGTCTTTGTAAGCAGTACAAATGACATGTTAAATATGGTCATGAGATGGTGATGATGATAAGGGGATAAGTTTTCCATTGTAAAATTGGTGGGAGAGGTTGGAAACATATAAATTAAACCTACATTTGTGTTGTGATACCTAATTTTTAAAACATTCCTGGGGCAATTTAGGATCGGTGGCTTTGTCATAGGCCCTCCAGGATTTTGAGAAGACACGCACACTAGTCCACTATTAACTTAGATAATCACCGTCACTTTGTGTTTCTGCTTATTGCTTAGAGCTCAGTAAGAAATAAGTAGTATGTGAACTTTACAAAGGGCTTTTTATTTACTTGATATCCCTTAAGGAGCAGCAATGGTGTTTTCTTCTGGGAGTAACTGGTAGATGTTGCTGTTGTGATAAGCACATCTCCCTTTGAATCTTGCTTTTCATTCCAGAAGGAAAATCCTTCCAAACACACAGCTTTTGCTCCTTGTCCTAACATTGATGTTTGCAGGCAGCCCGCAAATACTCTTCGAATAAAACCTAAATGTAATTGCAAAAAAAAAAAAAAAAATCTGATATATCTCTTGTAAACAACTACCTTTAAACCTTGCAGAACATAATTTAAACTGAATTTAAGTTATAGTAAAGTAGCAAGCTATTCTCCAAAAATATATTTAATTTTAAAATGTTAGTATGAACACCATATTCAAATCAGCTAAAAGGCACTTTATGTCACTCCTCAGTATGCAGGTTTTTTTTGGTTTCTTTACATCTCAAATTTATACAGAAATATTTAGTACTCAGTTCTCAACAATAAAACTCTCTTCTACTAGGGGAGAAAAAAATTCTTTCCGTTTAAATCCCAAACTGTGAAAGATTCTGAAGATTTTCAAGGCTTGTGCCAGAAACTGATCATTTAGAATAAATGAGAAAAGGCATCCAAGTAGTAAAATGTTCCTGAGTTATCAGAGAATGCTAGCAAAAGGTCACTCCGTCTAATTCTACTATGATCTATATAATCTAATTATGCTCATTTCTAAAGTAAACGTGTTATTTGCACTGCATTGGTATGCAGATTACAAAGTGTTATTATAGGATTATAAATGGAATGCTGCTTTGCACTTTGTATGGAAAAGACCGGTAAATACTATTTAGCTTCACTTTTATGCGGCTAGGATTTAGTGCACACTAAAAAGCTTAGCCAGTACAATATTAAAGCTCAAGATAGAGAAGTCAGTTAGCTGAGCACAGATGCTAAATAAAGCTGGGTAAGTGCAGATTTAGGCTCATCTCTTCGTTTATCAAATTTTCTTTCATCTACCAGAAATATAGTTAATAATTTCAATGTTCTCTTTCTGGAAATCGAAAGCAACTTTTGTTTTAGCCATAACAGACAAAATTATTTTATGAGAACCTTAAATTGTTAACTTCTATAGAAGATTTATCATATATATACTATCATAATATATTTATTCAAAAATTTTGGAGTCAGTGCCATGGCCTATGTTCTTTACGGAATTATGTAAAACACATTTAGGGAACTTATGCAGGTTTAATAATATTTGTCGCTGTGTTTAGTTCTACTGTGGTTTACCAGCACATTAACAGTGATGCTTTCAAATGATTTTCAAGTAATTCATTATTTCCTTCCCTCATGCATTAAATTTAATATAGCTTGCAGGGTCTAATTCATCTCCACACATAATAATAAATTATGTACCACAAACAAATTTGGTATTAGTTTTAAAACAATTTTACTTCATCTATACATCAAATATGAAGTTGCTGGTTGGTTTGTAGTGAGCTGTGAAGTTCAGAATCTTATCTGTGTGGTAACATGATCAATGGCTACAATAATCATCCTTGTGAAGATGACATATCCCTTTTAATATTTTTAAAAGACTTTTCTTTTACTTTCTTAGGTAGTAAAAACTCCTCAGGACACTACTCTAGAATACAAATGAACCCAATGAAAGCATTTCAGAATTTGTATGCCAACCCACAATGCTTTTCTCCTTTTATATTTGAGCTTTATAACCAGAACTTCAGAGGAAGAAAATTGTCTGTCCTCCAACCTTGGATATTTCTCTGAGTTGGTTTAGTGCTAGAAATCTGTGCATGTTCTGAGTGATAGCTTTCCAGGTAGTTTGCAGAAGTGACAAAATAGAATCACATAGCACACAGACCTGTGGTGCTGAGAACTAGGGCTGAAACATATAAAGTCAAACATTTCAAACACATGACATAAGACATTTTTTGAAATATATACAAATACAGTAAAAATCTAAATTCCAGAGTCATATTTTAATATGTATAGATTGTATCATAAACTCATTTCTGAAATGTAAAAACCTACATTGAGTTATATAGTCAGTCTTTTTACCAAAAATTCAATGCTGGGCTATATATTCAAGTTTAAAAGGTCTGATTTAAAAAATACTGAATTTCCTATAGAATCACACTTCATCCTGTGCATGGGGGAAATTCCACAGAGAATAACAATGTAACAAATTTCAACATTATCACTTGCTGTATTTAAAAGGACAAAGATTTTTGTAATATGTACTAGAGCTACATAGTTGCAAGAGATTATCTTAGAGCTACTTAATGTATAGACTGTGGAAAAGCATTAGCTTTATCTGAGTCCTTACAATAATTCACAAGGACAAGCCACATCAGACCTACAATGTTCAAATCAACCTCAGTGAAATTGTACTTATTTTTACACAGCTTTAAAACGTGGAAACTGATTAAATGAAACACAAGTACTAGTAGGAAAAAACAATCTTTTGAGAAGAAATAAACAATCAAATCACATTTATGAAATATCGCACACATAGCAAATGTTTACCTATGTGGGGGTATGGGGGTGGGAGGATGTATTCATTTCTGTTACAGAGCACTGAAAAATGTCTATGATAGTTATAAAACTTCTTCCCACCATCATTTTAGCATCATTATTATTTATAATATTGGCATTGTACATGAGTGGTGGGGTAATCAGATAGCTAATAAAATTTCTGCATGATTGAAAACAAATCAAGTTTTAACAAAGACACTGAAAAACTAATACTGAGGGGAAAAGGCTTTCTTTTCAGTAAATGCTGATAGGATAAATACTCATGTACATATAGAAGAACGAATCAAGGTCCAAATCTCTCAACATTGACAAATATTAAATGAAATTGGATTGAATGTTCAAATGTCAGAATGGGAAGTGCTGTGGATATCACTCTGCATACTGTGAATGTGTTGTTCTGATTGGTTGATAAATAAAATGCTGATTGGCCAATAGCCAGGTGGGAAGTATAGGTAGGACAAGCAGAGAAGAGAATTCATTCTGGGAACAGAAAGGCTGAGTCAGGAGTCACCAGTCAGACACAGAGGAAGCAAGATGTAAAAGTACTGGTAAGCCACAAGCCACGTGGCAACTTATAGATTTATAGAAATGGGTTAATTTAAGGTAAAAGAACTAGAGAACAAGAAGCCTGCCACGTCCATACAGTTTATATGTAACATAAGTCTCTGTGTGTTTACTTGGGTCTGAGCAGCTGCAGGAGCCAGGTGGACACAGAAAAAACTTCAGCTACAGGGAAGTCTGAAAGTTTTAGAAGAAACATAGAAGAAATAATTTGAGATATTGGAATAGAAAAGAATTTTTACCTGACATGCACAAGAAACAAAAAGAAAATTACACAAATAGGATTATATTAAACAAAATATTTTCTATAGCTAAGGAAGCACTAGAATGAAGAAAATGTTTATTGAATTAAAGTGTTACATCTAAATAGATAACAAGGAATTGAAACATACTTACAATTATCTGTTTAACTTACATCACCAAAGATTTCTCAAAAGAAGCATACAAGTGGCTAAATGCATAATATGTGTAAAACTGTGTACACAGCATTACAGATCATCAGAGAAATGCCAATGAAAATCATGGGGAAATGCCATGTCACTAGAGTAAGTATTACTTTCATCAAAATGAATGACGCTAGCAGTCACTGTAAAAGATATAACAGGTTGTATCCTGTGTACACTGTTGGTAAAATGTAATTTAGTACAATATTGTGAAACCTCACAGATACTGTTGATTTCTTTTAAAAATAGTACTACTATATGATCTAAACCTGGAACTTTGGGATTTATAATCATGAAGACACAAAATATGGAGAAGTGAGATGTGGATGGGTGGTAGAGTACTTGTTATTGTACTGTAAACAAGGTTGTAAATTCAATATCAGGCACTTCAAAAATAATAAAGGAAAATAACCTATAGATACCTAATTTACACTGGAAAAAAGAAAGCATCTTCAACAAATGGTACTGGTATAACTGGATATCGGCCTGTAGAAGGATGTAAATAGACGGATATTATCACCCTGTACAAAATTCAAGTCTAAGTAAATCAAAGACCTCAACATAAACCTAGATACATTGAATGTGACCGAAGAGAAAGTAGGAAGTAGCCTTGAGTACATTGGCACAGGAAATGACTTCCTGAACAGAACACCTATAACAAAGGCACTAAAATCAACAATTAATAAATGGGACTACTTGAAACTGCAAAGTTTATGTAAAGGACACTATCAATTTGACAAAACAGCAACCTACAGGATGGTAAAATATTTTTACCAACTCTACATCAGATAGAGGTCTAATATCCAAAATATATAAAGAACTCAGTGAACTAGATATAAAAAAAATAAAATTAAAAACATTCCTGCATGGGGCCTTCACCAGTACGTTCTAGTCTTTTTGGTAGTCTGTAAGCTACTGAAAGAGAAACCTGGACACCACCTAGCCACAACATCCTCAACCTAAATTCTGTTTCGCCAGCAAGATGTGCTGCAGCAAAGGTGGCACAGGTCTTTTGGGAGTGGCCAACCATTGTCTGGCTTAACTTGAGGCCCACACCACAAGATAGAGCCCAAGTCCTACACTGCCATAATGGCCAGAGACCTATGGTAGAACAGAGCAAAGCTAGCCCCCCCCCCCCGCAAAAAAAAAAAAAAACCTCACTGAAATGATAAATGATTACTAAAAATATTCTGCTATACTCATAGATCAGTGCCTTGGTGCCTTGTCCAATCATCATCAGAGAGACTTTTTCTGGCAACAGACAGGAGCAAGTGCAGGCACACACAGCCTGATATTATGTGGAGAGAGTTATAACTTGGAGGTCTCCATCAGGTCTCTATCTCAGAGCTCAGAGAACACTATGGAAGAGGGAGAGGAAAGATTATAGGAGTCTGGGGGCTCAAGGACACTAGGAGAATATGGTCCACTGAATCAACTAACAGGGATTATATGGCTTACAGAGACTGAAGCATCAAGCACAGAGTCTGAATGCGTCTATACCAGGTCCTCTGTGTATATGTAATGATTCTTAGCTTGGTGGTTTTGTAGGAGTTCTAACAGTGGAAGAAGGTGTGTCTCTGATTCCTTTTTTTTTTGCTCTTGGGCTTTTGCCTTGTATTATTGTGTCTTGTTTTGTGATGTTTGGCTGTCTTGGAGGCCTGCTCTATTCTGAAAGGAAACAATGGGGAGTTGATCTGGGAGAGAGGGGATATGGAGAAGAGCTGGGAAGAGTATATAGAGGAAAAACTGTAGTCAGGATGTACTGCATGAGAGAAGAATCTATTTTCAATAAAAAGAAAAAAAATATTCACAATAGCTATAAAATTACACCAATTAAGGGACCATGTTCTAATGAATGAATAAAGAAAATGTGGCATGTATTTTTTATTCAGCTACAGAAAACTATGAAATTTTATTCAGCTACAGAAAACTATGAAATGCTTTCATTTGTGACAGTATGCATGGATCTGATGATGATTATGCTAAATAAAATAAGTGAGCTTAAGTTGAGAAATACCACATGGTCTCATTAATGTATGGAATCTTAAAAATGTTGATCTCATAAAGCTGATCACAAAGTGTGGTTACCAGAGGCAAGGGATAATAAGAGTAAAAGGGGGTGGGGCTAAAGTGATGAAATGACAATTGTGAAGTAAGTGCTTCTGTTGTGTTTATGAACCATAGAAAAATAACATCTTTAGCACTAAAGGAAAAATATCTAAAACTAATTTTTGTCCTGTGACTCCTATTTTTCCTGCCAATACAGCCATGATCAGTTATAAAGTACATAAAATGTAAATAAATAGACCTTTTACAGAAGATATTATACAAGGTCTGTTACTAGACTGTGAATTTTATTATGTATGATAATAAAATAGGCAAAGGGGACTCTTCAAAACAGAGTCATGCTTGAAGTTTATAGAATAGCTTAGATGATTCATGAAAAGGGCTATTTAATTATAAATAGGTTGATAGCTTATGTATTTTGTATAGTTTGTGCCTATGTGTGTATGTGTAGTACAAACATGAGCGTCAGAATGTGCCATGGTCATAGGGTTCAGTTCAGTGCAAATGTAACTGCACCCAACCTTGTATTTCCATAACACACCAAATTATTATGACTACTCCTAATAAACTTCTACTTTTGCTATATTAGTTTATTGTTATGAATAGTTACAGTTTTATTTTGTACTTTCAACATTCACAACATGAAATTGCCCAAAACAAGATGCTTTCCTTTATATCTGAACAGTGTGACACCAGTCTTGAACTTCTCAATCACTCCAGGTTTTGCCACAGATGACTCAGTAGCTACAAAGGACAATTTCTTTCTGGCTCATTCTTGTACATTGTCTGCTTCTGATCATTAGTTTTTATAGTAATCCCTAGTACGTGTTTTATTAACATCTTCTTATCTGGTACATTGCTTTATTTTGTCAAATGATCTTTGTCTTCCTAGCATAGGTTGAAATCTACCTCAAAAAATGTATATGTAAATTCTTACTCCTAGGGCCTCAGAATATGACTCTCCAGAATTGTCTGGAGAATATGTAGATTTAGTTATTAACAGAGAAATCACACTTGAGTACGGATAGTTACTTGGTATTATCGGCATCCTTCTAAAAAGGTGACCTCATGAAGAGACCTCACAAGCAGAACATCACATATCACAAGTGGTGTGATGAAGCTCTAAACTAGGGTGCAGTGAAGACAGTAAGCACTATCTAGAATCAATGAAATGGCTAGAAAGGACTTTAGTGTCTTGAGGAAGCAAACCTCTACCATCAACCTTTGGTCAGATGTGTGACCCCAGAGCTGAAAGATAATAAATTTATCTTGTGTTAAGGCTATAATATTTTAGTATGGGCACTCCAGAAAGCACTACACCTTATTCCTGTGATTCTAACCACCTATGACTGGAAGATGTGGCTATGGATGTACTCTCCCTATTCTTTCTGGTGACTTCAACCTTGCCTCAGAACCCAGAGTGTTACTTAAACAACCTCCAGGTTTGAGAGTAACATCATATTTTTGATCTGCCTTCGCAAGATTTCTGTGACTTCAGCTGAACATTAGCATTATCCTTCCTCTTTAGGAACTCTGACCAGACTCTTTCTTTTGTTTTGCTTTATTGTTTGCCAAATGAGGTAGACAGTATTGATAACACTACACATTTTAGTTATGTTTTGAAAAATATGCTTTATATTTAATTCTCAGAGACTCTTTTGAGCTGCACTTCATTTTAAATAGAAGTTTTCTTTGTCAACCTCATTATGATGACATGACTTCTATATCCTATGATTCATTTCTGATTAACATATAGACTATCAGTTTGGAAAAGATGGGTTTCCCAGTTTATCTCTTTGAACAAACAAGCTTACACAATTTCATTTCTGATCCAGAAAACTTGATACTATATTTTCTTTAGTATATTTTCTGTATCATATGGAGTTGGTAATATCAATCACTCTATTTTCATGATTACTTATTTAATAAAGTAATTCATCAAAAAATTGTTCTGGTATAGAAGTGTAAGAAAGAATAAAGTCTTTAAAGGTATATGCTTCTTCAACTATGCAAAACGCACCTGCAATAATGTATCTATTATTCAGAATAAATACATTTATTGAATTTTCTTGCTGTGGATAAATGTCTTATGATTTTGTTTCAAAGTAAGTAGAAGCATGGCAAATATTCCTCTCTGGAGTCATGCTCACAGGAATATTACTGCAAGTCACATATTTTAATGTATAATCATATACATTATCAAACAATGTAGAAAACAGCAAATATGGATTAGTATGACTGAGCTAATATTTGTTGTCTTCTCTATAAGCTGTAAAGAATGGAAGCTCGATAATACACATTAATTTATCTCTGGAAATCCAACTGTGTCAAATAATATATTGTTGTCCACAGGTAGTAAAACAGCATATAAACGCAGGCTGCACTGGAATGCTCATTTTATTTCTTGGTAGACATTAGATGAGTTTGTCTGTGTAAAGCAATATGTTTTAACAGAAAAAGGAAAGTTTACATTATTTAATTCTCTTTAGTTTAATTTGTTTTATAATGGACTAAAGAGAAATCTAAAGTAATTAAGAAGCCAAGTAAAAGTTTAATTTAAAAAAATGTGGCCTGTTAAATGATGTTATTAATAAAAGTTTCAAAAGAAAAGGGAGATTAGCAAAGTCAACAAGCTTCCAAAATTTTCTAAAAATTCTATTGCATCAAATAAATGAGTATTTTTACAAGAAGTGGTAACTGATTAAGATCTTGGATAATGGAAAACCATTTACCATAAGATTCAGCATGACCAATGTATTCAATACTCTGTAAGCAAAGACTACTTTATAATATATATCTATATTTTATTATATATATATCACTATTGCTTAATTATTTCCTATATAAACTATGGAAATTTATATACAGTAATCAATCATGTATCTGAGTGGTTGTATATCAACTATGAAGATTTAAATTCATTAACTACAAAAAATAAAAGCTTCCTCTGTGTGATTTACTAAGCATTCCCAAAGGTGGTTACATGTTTTCATGCTAGTTCATTGCTCCCTGGATGAGATGCATGATTTGTCTAATCACTTGTTTGAAATGTAGCTAAAAGTAGCAGATGGTTGTCTTCTAGCTTCCTCTTTGCTGTGATGAAATAACCAAGGCAACTTAAAGGAGAATGAATTTATTTTGGCTTACAGTTCATTGTAGCTGGAGATTTCTCCAATCCTGCCAGGACCCACAGCCACTCAGACCCAAGTAAACACACAGAGACTTATATTACTTATAAACTGTATGGCTGTGGCAGGCTTCTTGCTATCTAGTTCTTATATCTTAAATTAACCCATTTCTACTAATTTGTAAGTTGCCATGTTGCTTGTGGCATACAGGTACTTTACATCTTACTTCTCATGGCAGCGGCAGCTAGCTGCATTTCCTGACTCAGCCTTCCACTCCCCAGAATTCTCTTCTCTCTTTTTTCTGCCTATACTTCCTGACTGGCTACTGGCCAATCAGCATTTTTTTATCAATCAGTCAGAGCAAGACATTCACAGCTTGCAGAGCACCATCACCCATCAGTTCATAGTCTATCATGAAGTAGGAGGCACTGTGGCCAGAGCTTGAGGGAGCTGGCCATGCCAAATACACAGTTAAGAAGCAATAATTTTATTGAGAAAATGTTTGTATTTTTAATTCTTTAGCATTTTCCTTGTCTCTTGCCTTGGGGCAAAATGTTCAAAATTTGAACATTTGTTTTATGTCTAAGAGTCATATATTCAAAAGTAGTGTATTTAAAATACATTAAATATCAGTTCAATATTATAGTATTGTGAGCTTATATGATAAGTAAATATAAGCTGGAAGCTATAAGGGCACATTAACAGTTTTATAATGTTGAAAGTATCTTTATAATTGCAAGTTTGTGACTGAATTTTGACTAGAATCCACAGAAGAATAGGGAAATGACAAACTTAACTCCTCAATTTGAAAGTTTATATTTTAAGATATTTTTGCATAAAAAGAAGTAAATATGTATTAGCTTGATATTATCTTAGACAAGCTATCTTAAGTGTTATAAACCTCAATAAAATTCAAGCAAGTAGGAGTAAATTCTAGGTAATGAAGTGGATACAACTTTCAACACCTTAAAAAGTAAAGAAAAAATTCATATTTGTGGTAAGAAAACTGGCTAAAGGTTTCAGAAACTAAAATGGCAGAAAAGCAGGTTTTGAAACCTACTTCAAATATGTAAATAATCTTGTCACTGCCTTGTCTACTATAGACAAATGTTACTTTGAGAGGCTGTCTGAAGATTGAATTATCCACTCTGCAGTTTGCAAGGTTCACAATGCTTATTTCAGCATTCTTCCTTTTGATATTCCACCTGGGTAAAGGGTCAAGTTCAATGGGATCAAGAAAGTGCAAGGAACAGCCAAATCAAACCTGATCAAAATGTTGGAAGATGTCTCTGGCAACACTGCTTTGAATGACCTCCATAATATTAACAGAACATTTTTCTAAGGGAATAATAATGTCAACGTGGCATTTCCTGATGCTTGAGTGGTAGATCAGAACTAAAGTTCGTGTTTGGCAAATAGGAGGCCCTGGTCTGAAGCCCCAATAACAAATGGTAATTCTGTCTATAGAGAAATTGTGTTGTTGTTGTTGTTATATTGTTAATATATTGGAGATTTTTTTGTTCTCAGCTCATTTCAGGAAAAATTTATGTGGCTTATTGACATTAACAATTGGGAGGCAGATAAAATGCTAAAAAATACTCAAATTTTGTAGTCAGTAATATCTTAATACTATTCACAGATGTGTCTTTGCTATTTTGTAAATTTCCTTCAGTACACTTAATTAAGTACATTTCAATCCCTTCTTCCCTATATGCACAGTCATAATTCCCTCCTTCTAGGCATATCAGGCTAGCAAACTAGATTCTATCAATGAAGAATGGATTCAGGCTGTAAGATCATGAATAGAGTTAGAGTTCTATTCAAAGATAATGTTATATATGATTAACAAAGATTTATCAAAGTTGGTAAAGAAGGAAAAAAAATCTAAAAATTACAAACAGACAGCCTGGCATAATAAAATATTGCTATAATTTCAGACCTCAATTGGACAGGCAAAAGGATATAAAATCTCAAAGTCGTCCTTGTCCTAAGTGCTACTGGCTGGCACCTGTGTGGCTTTAAATCCTGCCTCAAAATTAATTGTAGCTGGAGTTATCTCCAATCCCACCTGGGCCTGCAGCTGCTCAAACCCAAAAAAACACACAGACACTTATATTATTTAAACTATTTGGCCTAATGACTCAGGCTTCCTGCTATCTAGTTCTTATATCTTAAATTAACCCATTTCTATAAACCTATACCTTGTCACATGGCTCGTGGCTTACCATTATCTTTACATCTTACTTCTCATGGTGTCAGTGGCTGGTAGCATCTCCTGACTCAGCCTTCCACTTCCCAGAATTCTCTTCCCTCTTTGTCCCACCCATTCTTCCTGCCTGACTACTGGACAATCAGCACTTTATTTATCAACCAAACAGAGCAACACATTCACAGCATACAGATATCCACAACAATTGTGAGCTGCCATGTGGGTGCTGAGAATTAAACCCAGATTATCTGGAAGGGCATCCAGGACTCTTAACCACGAAGACATCTTTCCAGTCCAACAATTAAACAGAATTTGGCCTATGGAAAGTCAGGTTATAGCTAGGTAGGAAATTGAGGATAAACAGGAAGAGAAAGGAGAGGCAGGAGAATCAAGATGTAAAGGCAGACCTGGAAAAAGGTACCAAGCCACATGACTAAACATAAATGAGAATTATGGGTTAATTTAAGTGTAAGAGCTAGTCAATAATAAGCTTGAGCAAATGGCTGTAGAGTTGATAAATAATATAAGCCTCCATGTGTTTACTTGGGTCTGAGTGGCTGCGGGACTGGAGGGTGAGAGAGATTTGTCCTGACCACCAGCAGGCTGGGACACAGGAAACTCTAGCTACAATTAATCCTGACCTATTATAATAATATAGAATACACAGAATAAATCAGAAAAAGAAAAAATATAAAATGCTTTGGAAATTATCCTAGACTTTTGCCTTCTCTAATGTCTTTCAAAATTCTCGGGTTTTCTATCTTTCTGTCACATCTAAGTTTTCATAGTTTCTCCTCTTTCCTTTTATCTGAAATGTTTCAAATCTTGTATAAATTATTGATACATAAACTATTCACTGATTTAATCTAGGGTAATTTTCTTCTTGACACAAAAGTAGCAGGATATTTTAGTGCCATCTGTTATGCAGTTTTCTAGATCATGCTGTAATTAGAGCAATTGTACTAGAAATACACAGTTTACCTAATGTTGACTGGCCTCCGTTCATCATGTTTCAAATGTACTTATTAACATTACCAGGATTTCAATTACCTATTTCCTCTGTGGAAGTTAACTAGAACAGAGCACATTTATTTAGACCATGTAAATGTGCCAGCCAGCATTGAACACATTTGGGAAAGATTGAGAGGAATAAGCAAGAAACTTGGAAAGCTTCTAATGGATAAATAAATAAATGAAGGGAATGTTTCAGGCACTGACTGGAAGCTAAAGGAAGTCTAAGAGGAAATTAAATATTTCATGGTATTTTTCCATAGACTGAGGCCAAATGATAATTCGACACAATTGCTATGAAAGTGGTATTTTGTCTTCCTGACTTTGCTTCTGTAGAGACTGTGACCAGATGGTTTTGTCTTGTCTGATTTCATTGTTGTCCATTTTGTCTCATACAATATGGCGCTGAAAACATGACTATCACTATTCCAAAATATTTACACTACAAACCTTCATTATTTCCTTAATTTCAATAAATTTAAACATGAGATTTCCTTTTCAATCAATGAATATGCATTTTCTTAAGCCTACAATTAGATTCTTAAGGCTTGTCTCCATAAATGTTTAGAAATCATTTATTAAGAGTTGACTTCTTACAAGAAATGGAAACATGATTTTAAAGAAGCCATTGTATGTTTCTAGACCATGCTTCCTGCTACTGATATGACTGCTTATCTATTTGGATTTTAGCTAATTTTTTTCTTTATCAGAAATAATTTGATTATTGTAAGAACAATGAATGTGCCTCTCATTTGATTATTTATATCTTATTTATTGTAAAAAACTTTAACAACTTCATTTAAAAAGATTTATTTATTTTATTTTATTTGTTAATGTTTTGTTTATATGTATGTATATGCACCACATGCATACCTGATACCTGTGGAAGTTAAAAGAGGGCAATGAGTCACCTGGAGATGGAATATCAGATAGTCATGAGCTGTCATGTGGGTGCTGGGAATTGAACTATGTCCTCTAATAGAGCAACAAGTATCATTAACAGTTGAGTGATCACTTAAGTCCCTAAATAAATGTCATAGCTTTCTTTTCTTTTGCTCTTTACTCTTTGCTCTTTGGGAACTCACCACCCAACTCCCAAATAATCACACAGAGTGTTATTATTGCTTATGAATGCATGGCCTTAGCTTGACTTATTTCTAGCCAGCTTTCCTTTCTTAAATTTTCCTGTCTACCTTTTGCCTCTGGGCTTTTGTCTTTCTCTATGTCTATATATCTTTTATTTCCTTCTTATTCCGTGTCTGGCTGTGTAACCGGGTGACTGTCCCCCAGCATCCTCCTCTCCTACATTTCTTTCTCCTCGATCTTCTCTTTGTAGATTCCTCCTTCTGTTTATTCTCTCAGTCAGCCAGCCCCACCTATCCTTTCTCCTGCATAGCTGTTGGCTTTTCAGCTCTTTATTAGAGTAGTCAAGTGTTATAGATAGGAAAACTAACACAACTTCACAAAGTTAAACAAATGCAACATAAAAGATTGCAACACATCTTTGCATCATTAAACAAATATTCTACAGCATAAACAAATGTAACACATCTTCAATTAATACTCCACAACATCAAAAGATTTATTATTTTTACTTAGTAGTATGTGTGTGCGTCTGTGTACAGAAGTACTGGTATTCACTGAATCCAGTGACAATTGATCCCTCTGGAGCTTGAATTACAGGTAGTTATAAGCCACCTGATGTGGGTGCTAGGAGTTGAACTCAGATCCCTAAAAAGAGGAACAAACCCTTATGAGCACCAAACTATCTCTAAGACCTTGTAACAACAAAATATCATTTTTAGTCATCTAATGTTTTTCTTCAGAATGTAGATTTTGTAAGGTCAAATAATTTGATTCATTGTTAATTTTGATTCTCACATGATATTCTTATTCTTTGGAAGCATTATATATATATATATATATATATATATATATATATATATATATATATATAATTTTAGATAAAAAGTCAATATATGAGCTACTCCAGAATTTTAAAGCCTGATACTTGCTATTACCACCTTTCCCCCTAAGACCAGTTATTAAATTCATTTTGAATTTTTCTCTTTCAAAAAAACATTCGGAAATAATTTAGAAAGTAATCTCTTAGAACTGCATAAAATTCATATTAAAATTTAAAAGCATTAAAAACAATTTCATGTATCAAATTTAGAAGGTGTATAAGCACTATAACAATATTTTTTGAAAAGTCTTTGAAATACCTGTGCATATAATCTCCGACTAACATGCCTCTCAGTTTTACCGACATAAACTGATGAAAAAGAGACACTATGTCAGTAAAGATAAGATGCAGTCATTTTGGAAAAGATACTCTCCTTTTCTCAAAAAGGATTTGAGGTGAGAGAAATGACATGAGGCATAAGTCACTTTAAGGTGGGGGAAAGGGCTATAAAAGATTACCACCTGTCAGTTTCAGTACAAACAGAAATTTTAGAAAATCCCGTTTTGTTCTTTGAAAGTGCCATCACTCAAATAGCCCAAGGCTTTTGTGCTCATGAGGAATGACTCTGAATGCACTTGATTAGTTGTGTAAAGCACATCTTAAGACAGCTATCTGCAAACAGATTGAATCTGAAAGCATTAGCAATCTGGTTTATGGTCTCCTGAAGAATTTGAGAAGGAAGCTGAGAACCCCAATGGTGCAGCAGAAATGGACCTTGTATGTACAAAATATTGTTTTCTAGGGTGCAGTTTTGACTGAGGTTTCAGAGATACCGAATTCTTAGCTATAATTCACCTTTGAATATGTTTAAAGAAACAGCTGTCAAACTGAGAACAATTAAAAGGATGCAATTTCTATCGAAGAAAATGCCTGAAAAAAACAAACAAACTATCAACTCATTGAGGCAATAAAGAAGCTTTGAGTATTGATATTCAAATAAAAACAAATCAACTGCTTCTGAGAGGTCTGATAAGCATAAGTTTTAAACACATTATTAACTCTGAGATTTCAAAGATGTTTTTCCATGCCTAGCAAGAAAAAAATGAATTCTATATTAGTCACTATAATACCTGCTTACAAACTTTTAGGTATCACTGGCAATCAAACATTTTTCCAAAAATAATTTATTTTAATAATAAAGTTAGAAGGGAACACTACTCAAAGGAACTGCTGGCATTTAAGATATCACATACACTCTTATTGAAAAGCAAAAATTATGATATATTTTATTTCTGAATATTCAATACTAGATGTAGCCAACACAACCCATTATTTGTCTGCTGTCAATAATCATTACTTATATTAGTACATGGAAAAAATACTTTCTCAATTACCTTTCTCTCGATTTTTAGGAGAGAAGATAGATATGTATAATCAGACATTGTAATGTTACAAAAAATATTTTTGAGCAACACAAAGTGAGTAATATTTGAGTGTCTTATGGAGAAAGTATTAGATGAATTAGAGTAGGCGTATTTGAACTGTTTTAAATTAAAAAAAATAGTGGCAAGAATGTTGAGAGGACGTACATTTTGAAAGAGTGACTTGGTTACAAAGAATAGAGAGAGGTTCCTTTGACAAATCAGAGCCTTGGGATATTTGGGTAAATGATAGATTGATATTCTCCCTAATTATTTTGTGAAATAATCACTATATAACATTCAATTTTGAAATTCAAACTCACGCAAGCAAAGAAAGATTAATACACTCTAGGTGTAGGCAAAGAATCAGTTCATAGGATAATAATCTATCCTAGTCTATAGAAATAAATAAGGTCTAGTGGATTTTGATATCTTATTTCTTTAGATGTGTTTTTAGTACAAACAAATAATCACATATATTAAAAACAAATTCTATGAAACTGAAGCAAATCATAATGTGATCTTACTTTCAAAGTGTCTTTTTTATAACAGCTCATGTTTATATAATGACGACCTTCTGCATTTTCTTTACTAAGTTTCTTGGAATGGCATTTTTGACTCCTGATAATGAATGCTGTTTTAATTGGTGAATGTGAAAACTGCTTGGTAAACATTTAACTGCTCTGACTCTGACTGCCTCATCCTTTTAAAGAACAGGATATTGAAATCACAACTAGTTTAATCACTTAGATACTCAGGACCTAGATTTCCTTAAAATTATAAAAACTAACCTCACTAGATAGCATAAATCATGTTCTGCTAAGAAAATGCGTACTTATCATGAAAAGTATTAATTTTTTAAACAAATCTGAAGAAATTCACTGTATTACAAAAAATGCTTTTGAGATTTTTTATCATAAATACATGGAAAATAAATTGACATAATGGCCTGTGGGTAAAGAGTCAACCGTTTAAGAGTCTGTGAAACATATAATTTATAGAGAAAAAATGTAATTAACACTGAATTTCTGTGTTTGGAAAGATTACTTTCCACATTTATTAGGATTTGTGCATCTGTAACACAGCAGGTTGTTAAATTGCTCAGTCTCATAGATAGCAGTTGGCATTTATTCAGATGAAGTAGCTAGCTAAAAATCATTCTAATCTGCATGAGAAAAATTATTCCAATATCTGAGCTAATTTTCTTCTGTCTTGGAAGTATAATCCTCAACAATAGGAAGATGCTTCAATACATAAAGTTTGTCGATAAAGTTTTTTTAGGAATTTCCCAAAGTATGTTGTATATTCATTGGCTTATGACTAAGTTTTATTTTACAGTATATCATTTATTTTTTGTTAGGAAATTAATTACACTTACTAAGTTGACAATTGAAGTTTTATGAAATTGTGAAGATAGTTTACAAGGCTCCCAAGAGGGTAGACTTGCTTTAGTATGATTATTGCTTCAAATTTTAAGAGGGTAGAAATTCTGCCAGCATGTGTTTTACAAAACTTTGTTAACTTGTTCTATATAACTACATTAATGGAAAAATTTTAACAAGAAAGTTAATGTAGGCATATTATTCTGAATATTTTGACAACATTTTAAGAACACACTCTTGTGGCATTGCAGGAAGTACAATTGCTACCTTTTTTTTTAGCATAGTATATACTTCCCTAAGTGTTACACGTGTTTTTTTTCCATTCCAACAACAACACAAAAACAACTTGTACAGAATATTTTTCTAAGCTACACTGTACAAGTAAGAAGCTTATGTCAAGAATCTTCCCTGATTATTTGTAACTAGTATACAATAAGCATTTCTAGATGCTGTGAGATATTGTAAAACTAGATATTTATAATTGTAGTTTTCCTTAGTCATAATAAAAGATAAATTAGATATGAAACTTTAGACTCACAAATATAGGATAGATGATAAAATATTTTCTTTAAATTTGCCAAAAATAAAGAGACTAGATATGGTAACTATAATTTTTGCTTGATACTTGTTTTGTTATATGTAATTTTATTATGTTAAAATTAAAACCTTCCTTTGTGATTAAATAGAAAAGAAGAAGTGCTGTGGGATGTCATTCTGTATGCTATGAATGTGTGTTGTTCTGCTTGGTTGATAAATAAAATGCTGATTGGCCAGTAGCCAGGCAGGAAGTATAGGTGGGCAAGCAGATGAGGAGAATTCTGTGAAGAGGAAGGACCGAACAAGAGTTGTCAGCCAGACACAGAAGAAGCAAGATGACAGGGCAGAACTGAGAAAAGGTACCAAGCCACGTGGCTAAACATAGATAAGAATTATGGGTTAATTTAAGTGTAAGAGCTAGTCAGTAATAAGCCTGAGCTAATGGCCAAGTATTTATAATTAATATAAGCTTCTGTGTGTTTACTTGGGTCTGAGCAGCTGCAGGACTGGGCAGGTTACAGGAAAACTCTCAGTTACACCTAGATTTTAACAAAGCATTATTAGTTTGACTTGTGAGCTTACTTATATATGCAGCAGGTTGTGTTTTCTCTATTTCTATTTCTCACAGAAAATATCAGGATCACATTTAAAATGTGTTTTATAACACTTTAAAATATAATTTAGCTACATTGTTGATTGAATCTGGGTTTTTGTACGTGGTCAGCAAGTGCTCTATCCATAAGCTGTATTTCTGATTCTTCTGTTATTTACTTTTAGGTTATAATTTATTTATATCATTTCTTCCTTCCCCTTCCTTCCTGTAATCCCTACCCATTCTTGATACATTTTGTGGTCTTTAATCACCAGTGTTATTGTATACATATATGTATTTGTGTATACATATGTATTCTTAAATATAAACTGTTCAGTCTATATAACCTTACTTGTAAATATGTTTTCAATGCCGACTTTTTAACCTATTTTATACATTTTTTATTGAGAATAGATTCCTTTTTCATACATTACATCCAAACCACAATTTACCATCCTCTCCTACTCTTCCCAGCTGTCCAGCACCTCCTCTTTCCCTTTGAACCACTCATCTCCATTTTCCTTCAGAAAAGAGCAGAGATTCAAGAGACAACAACTAAACAGGACAAAAAAAGCTAAAATGAGATAGTGCAAAAAGCCCTCATATTGAGACTAGACATGGAAACTCAATAGGAGGATAAGGGTCCAAAGAGCAAGCAAGAGTCAGAGACACACCTGTGATATTTTATTTGTGCTGAAATGTGATATTTTATTTGTATGTTAATAAATAAAGTTTTCCTGGAGATCAGAGGTCATAGCCAGCCATAAACAGAAGTCAGGCCATGGTGGCACATGCCGTTAATTTGATCACATGGCAGGCAGAGTCTCTGTGCAGTCAAGGATACAGTCAAGCATGGTGACACACATCTTTAATCCCAGTACCAGCCATAGAGACCTGGAGGTCTGTATAGACAGGCAGTGATGAGGAAGTCATGTGGCTAGGCTTAGAGCCAATGAGAAGGCAGAACAGGTAGGCAATAAAGGCACAGGTAAGACAGGAAGAGGCTCTCTTGGGGAGCTATGGTGACATGGTGAGCTACGATTAGTTGGCGGCTATTGCTGTGGTCTCTATGGCTTATACCTGTGTATTTGGCTTTGTGTTTCTTATTTAATAAGACTGTTTAGAAATTTGTCTACACACACCTGCTCCCACTCTTAGGAATCCTACATAAACATTAAGAAAACAGCCATAATATATATTCAGAGGACCTGATACAGTTCCATACAGGCCCTCTGCTTACAATTTCAGTCTCTGAGTGGATATAAGCTCAGTTTAGTTGATTCAGTAGGCCATGTTCTCCTGGTATCCTCCAGACACTCTGACTCCTACAAGCTTTCCTTCCTTTTTTTCTGGAACTGCCAAGAAAAGGAACCCAACTTTTGCGGGGTTTTTTTGTTTGTTTGTTTTTGTTTTTGTTTTGTTTTTGTTTTTTTGAGACAGGGTTTCTCTGTGTAGCTTTGCACTTTTTCTGGAACTCACTCTGTGTCCCAGGCTGACCTCAAACTCACAGAGATCTGCCTGCCTCTGCCTCCCAAGTGCTAGGATTAAAGGCGTGTGCCACCACCACCCTGCTTTCAACTTTTGCATTTTGAGACAAGGTCTCACTAAGTTCCCCACCTTATCCTTGAACTCATTTGCTAGGTTAGGCAGGAATTTAAAATGAGACTCTCCTGAGTCAGTCTCCCATGTAATTGTAATTACAGGTTCACAAAAATAAAATAGGTCTGATCATTTCATATAAATTTGTAATCTGATTCCACAATCTCTCTCTGAAGGAACTAGACACAATTTTGGAAATGAAATCATTGTAATACACGCGCACAAACACACTCACACACACACAACCAAACAAATATACAGATATATAGAGAGTGTGTGGTAGAAATGGACAGACAGATGGTGACAGCAAAATATAAAGAGAGTCATATTATCTAAATAAACTGTAACTCAGTTTTCTATGTGCAATTGCTAAGTATAAATTGCCCTGATGTTATAAAAAGTTGTAGTAATCAACACTACAAACATTGGCCTTAAATCTTGTTTTAATCACCCGAATAGAAACAATTTCCATCAAACAATAACTCACTACCCTCATTATCATAGTCTGTGTTAGTTTTTGCCCTCTCTATATCTATTAGTCCACCTCTAGTTATTTCATTCAAATAGATTCATATAATAGGTATTTTTACATGTACATGTATTTCAATCATATAAAGTTTTCAGTAGCATATATCAGAATTGCATATATAAAATTCCATTTTGTGTGGAAACAGATTTAGTTTCTTCACTGAACTGTTTACTCATAAACCAGATTGGTTTTACTTGGGATTTTATGAACAATGGCTACAGTGGATGCTGACTCACAAATTTCTAAGTACCTTGTTCTAATTCTTTTGTATGTGCCAAGGAGGAGAATTTCTGGGATATGAAATAATTTTATTACTGATTTTTATTGTAGTTGAATCGGAACTATCCTATAGGTCTGTGTTTCAACATTCGGTCTTCAATAGTTAGTACTAATTGAAGGTCTGGAAACTGTGAAAAGGTGTGGTCTAGTAGGGGGAAGTAGGTGGCCAAGGCTGGGCCTTGAATGTTTACAGTCACAATTTTTGCTTATCTGCCTTTCAGCATTCCTGGCCTGTCTTCCTTTATGGAAGCATCCAAATGTGTCCCCTGCAGTGAACTAAGGTGCTCCCATCATGGCTTACTCACTATAAAAGATTAAAATTCTGTCAGAAACAAGGTGCCAAAAGAATTCCTAACTTTCTTAAATGACAGTGGCTCACAGTGTCATGAAAGTAATATACTTTTGAATGAACAACAAAGTATTTTTAGAAACAGTATTGCATGTCTCCTACTGATGTATAGTATTGTTATTTCTCTATATTCTGCCACCAATTTACATGTTTAGCTCTATTAAAGATTAAAATGACTAATGGCATTTGATTTTTTTCTGATAAAATCAACAATTGATAATTTATAATATATAATTGCCATTTACATATCTTCTTTGATGAACTATCCTTTTGAACATTTTGTCCATTTTTGAATGTAGTTATCTATCCTCTTGATATATAGTTACACAAGTTCTCCATAGATTCTGAGTCACAAATGCTTCTTAGATACATGACACATAAATGTTTTCTACCAATCTCTATTTTGTCTTTTGATGCACAATGACTTTTTGTAACAGAGTAGATTTTTATCTATTTTTTTTAGTTAGTTATGCTTTTGTTGTTATGTCATAGAATCTATTGGCAAATTAAAAGTCCTAAAGATGTATTACTGTTTTATTCATAGAGTTTCATGATTTTTACATTTAGATTAAGGTTGTTAATTAATTTCAAGACTGTTTTACTGTTTAGTTTTTATATTTGTGAGTGTTTGCATATGTGTATCATATGAGGGTGGGGAGGATACACATGTGCTTGTGTGGACCTGTGGACTGCAGAAGTTGCCCTTAGTGTCTTACTCTATAACTTACCATCTTATTTACTCATTTATTTATAGACAGGTTTCTTACTAACAGACTCAGCTAACTGGCTGTTCTGAGGGGGGTTGTAAAGGGACCAATCTCCATTTCTCCAGCACTGGGTCCCAAAATACAAATACTTTTATGTT